>NW_004524841.1:925080-937813 GCF_000260255.1 Octodon degus
TGCTATCATGTCCTGGGGTCTGCATCCTGGATTGATTCAAAATTTTTGTTTATTCCAGTCATTTTGAATTTGAGGAACAGCTAGAAGAAGTCACGCAGTGCCAGATCTGGTGAATGCAGAGAACAAAGATCTACTTATTTTGTACTTGGCACAAATTGATGCAAACTTTCTGAATTGTTTCAGGACATCGAGGAAGCTCTAAGAAGATGTGAAAGAGAGTTTCCAGAATTGCTTCACAAAGCAGCAAGGACAGGGAAAGTGTGTTTGAATCAAAGGAAATATTTTGGAGATTACCAGAAATGTGTCTCTTAAGGTACATTTTTTTTAAAGTCACCATATTTTATCACATATCAGAGTTGATCCTATTTTTTAAGTGGAGTTGAGATTGCATCCAGTAGATTCTGCTACTTAGCAAGCTTATGTGACAGCTTTGTGCCTTAGAACAGTAAGCTTGAGAAAAAGTTGATTCTGCTGGTGTAGTTGGGTTCACATATGCTTGCTGAAATACTTATGCTGTAGGTGGGAGTTTTAGAGGAGTCCCAGATGGCCAAGGTTTATTAATCCCACCAGTAGTGTATTAAATACAGTAGTATAGTTCCTTAATCCCCCACCAGATAGATTTGTTTGGGTGCCATCAGAGGTGGCACTACCATCACTGGTTTAAAAAGTCATTCCAGATTACAGAGTTTGAGAAATAATCTGATTCAGTATTTGAAGATGAGGGAACATGATCTATCACTGCAATATGATGAAGGAAAGTGAATTGGATATGATTTGACACAAGAAAAGCATTTGATAAATGAACCTCAAGGACATACAAAGCAAAATGGGACAGGCACAGAAAGGCAAATGTTAGCTAATCACTTTCACATTAAGATTTTTAAAAAATACATCGATATATAAATAGAGAGTAGAATGGAATTCCTGCAAGGCTGCAGTGTTTGGAGAAGAGGAGGGAGTGGAAAGAATCTCTATTTCAGCAATATGCAATTTTGGAAAAGGGCAGAAAAAAATAAAGTATTTTAAGAACAGTTATCTGTTAACTAAAAATCTGAATATAAAAACTACCATTTACAATGTGTATTTGTGTGTTATGTCTTGATAGAAAGTTTGAATTTTTCTCGTGTCTAGAGACCTTGCCTGATATCAGTTGCAGCAGACTAGTTAATCTGGCAGAAATTTCAAGGCAGTCGAATGTTAAAGCAGTGGCATGGCTATTGTTCGGGGCTTTTAGTCAGATTTATGTTGAGAATCAAGAGCAATGAGCCCAGGAGGATGATCTAAAATTCTAGGAGTTTGACCAAAAGAAAGCACCAATAAAGCTGTGGACTGCAAACACAGAGCTGAGGAGTTCTCCGCTGCCAATAAAGAATAAAAGCATAGAAAAACAGTAGCCTGAGGGCATCACAAGAAGCAGCTCATCTCCATCCTTTGCAGCCTTAAAGCTGCAAAAGTGAGAGTTTGCGTTGAGGAGAAAGCCACAGAGTGCCATGTTCTAGAACAGCAGTGGTGGTCACACCAGGCTCCAAAATCGTGGTGTTATAGAAAATTTGTTCCTCAGAATTGGGATCAGAATGTTTAGCAATGCCAGGGAGATGGCTCATTGGAATAAGTGCTTTCCTGGCAAGAGCAAAAGTCTGAGTTCAAATCCCTGGTTCAAAAAAAAAAACAATTAGGGCTGGGGACATGGCTCAGTGTTATAAGCACTTGCTTAGCAAGCACAAGGGCCTGAGTTCAATTCCTGGTTCTGAAAAAAATAAAAAATAAGAAAAGAATGTTCAGCAATCTGGGCACTGGGCCCCGACAGCCAAGAAAGAAGAAAAACTGGCTACTACTCCAGCTGGCTGCAGACCATGGCGTCATCCATGTGGCATTGCTTTTAGGTGCATGCAGAACACAAGAGTTCTGAGGTTAAGGCTTCCACCTAGATTTCAGAAGGCCTGGGAGGCCAGACAGTGTGCACCTGAGAGGGCAGTGTGTGAAGCTGTGAGTGAGGCATCTAAAGTCCAATGGAAGTTTTGAAAATCCAGAAAAGTGTATCATCTAAGAAAAACTGCAAGAAGGGAACAAAGCAGGACTGAAAGAGAAGCCATGGGAGCCTCATTCCCCAGAAGTATCATAGGGCCAGAACCATGTAAGGCATTTGGAGCTCACAACTCATCACAGATTGCTTTGGATGTTCCACATGGAACTACGGGACTTAATGTTTGAACTTTTTGACTTTGGACTTGCATTTGTCCCAATGCTTTGTATCCCTTTGTTTGTACCTTTTGGAATGGTACCATTTTTCTTGTGTCATTTGTAGTGTTTAACTTTTTATTGGTGCAGAGGCTTACAGCTAAAAATTTGCTTTAGATCTTAGAGGAGACGTGGGAGTGGACTTTTCAACAATGTTGAATCTATTACAACATTGATAACTTTTAGAGATGGATACCTTAAATGCCTTTTGCATATAAAGATGTTCTACAACCAACTGGGGGCATCCACTGAACTATGATGTTGCTTGGCCATGCAACTTAGGACCTTTGTATTGTAGTGGATTTCTAATTTGTGGTCAATTTATGATTTTTTTCTTTTTTTGTATTTTGGAATTGGGAATTGAACGCAGAACTTTACACTTGCCAAGCAGGAGTTTATGCCACTGAGCTATATCTCCAGTCCTGGTGATCAACTTACTACATCCAGCTTAATTAAACTAGTGTGCTGGTTGCAGGAGGTGCACCTGAGGGTTGTTGCCAGCAGAACAGGAGAAGCTGCAAAACACGCTGTTAGAGATGCTGTTTGGTGAAGTTGTTGGAGCTGAGCTGTTGGAGGCTGCTATTTCTCCTGGACTGCTCTGCTGGAGGACCTTGTCATGCTGGCTTTCCCAGTGAATTCTGGAGAAGCTCTGGTCCTCATTTTCCCAACTCCAGAGGTGAAGATGGCACACTTCTCAGCCTCATGCAGAAGCTTGTCACATTGGCTTTCTTGATAGGAACTCAGATTTCCTCTTCGCGGGATGAGCTAAGGACCTCACTGTTGCTGAAGGTGGCTGTGGTAGTTTTGCTGAAGCTCTGGTGCTGGCCTTGAACATTGCTTTCTGGCTCCACTGCAGATCGTTCAGCCTACTAGCACAGATCCTTCAGCCTGCTAGCACAGATCCTTCATCCTGCTGGAATAGACTTCCTAGCTTCCACCACTGACATTTGGACCTTTCCACCACAGATCCATGAAGTGGGATCTAAGCTCTAAGCTGGAATCTTTAATGGTTATGTGTATGTGAACAGATATCCTGCACTCCCTGTATGTTATTCTTTGGGTGATTCCTTATAGACTAATATTATAAAATGTGTCCTGTATTATATTGTTTCTCATGCAAACTCCCCAAACCATGACAGTAATTCATTTGGAAATCTTTTGAAGTTGGAGAAAAAGACAGCCCTTGCATACTTTAAACTATTCTGGAGACTCTGATTAAAGCCTGCAAAATCAGTACTTATAGAAATGCTGCCTGTTGCGATGAAGATACAATTTAAAGGACTGCACTGAGTGCTGGAATCAGGTAGTACATTGTGCTTTGGCAAATGTGGTATGCATTTTGGTATGCATTTTGCTTATGTTAGAGATGTTGCCTGGGCAGATTAAGAAAACTTTCAAAGCACCCTACTATTGGGAAGGAAACAGTTACTGTTGAGAGCCTTTGGCCAGATCTGTGTTTGAAATTAAGAACAAAGAATCAATCAGGTGATATGAAACATTTGGCCAGAGGACCGACTCTAATGAAACCTTTGATTTCAAGGATAGAATAGAGGACAGCATTATTGTTAAGAACAGGACAATGTAAAATTGAACTGAAGCTTTTCACCTGAAGATGAGTGTATTCACATTGCAATACATTTTTTAGTGTTGCTATACATTGTAAACTGTTAAAGTGAAATAGGTACTGTGATTGTAGTAGTTCTTTTAATGTTTTTAATGTCATCTTCATATGTTTTGATCTGGTTAATGAAACTGTTGTGTTTGAACCTTAAATTTTGATCATCCTTTAAAAACTTTATGATTTGGTGCAGGAATGAGTGCAAAACAATCATGTATATATAACCATAAAATTAATGTAAACTTAAATAGATCAAGACATATTAACATCTCATAAATCTGCCACTAAACACTAGTTTAAGATGTGCATATGGTTAACAAGTTGACCAGGGGTGGGTTGTAGTGAATTTGTAATTGGTGGTCAATTTATTACACACTGCTGAATTAAACTAGTGTGGTGCTGAGTGCAGAAAATCTACCTAAGGGTTGTTGCCAGCAGTGTAAAAGACAGAATAGAAGCTGCCAAAAATGCTGTTAGGGATGCTGTTTGGTGAAGCTGTTGGAGCTGTTGAAGGCACTTTTTCTCCTGGGCTGTTCTTTTGGATTACCTTCTCATGCTGGCTTTCCTGATCAACTTTGGAGGGCCAGGGAAATAGCTCAGTAGAATAAGCACTTGTCTGGGAAGCACAAGTGTCTGAGTTCAATCCCTGTTTTCCCCAAAAGCAAGCAAGCAAACAAACAAACCGATCAACTTTGAAGAAACTTTGGTCTTTATATTGAGCATTATTCCCTGACTCCAAAGGGGAAAGTGATGCACTGCTGAGCCTCATGAAGAAGCTTGTCACATTGGGTTTCCTGATGGGAACTCAGCTCAGGACCTCCTTGTTGCTGAGGATGGCTGTGGTACTTTTGTGGAGCTCCGGTGCTTACTTTGAGCATTGCTTTCAGGCTCCGACCCCGATTCCTCAGCCTGTGAGCACATATCCTTCATCCTGCTGGTATAGACTTCTTAGCTCCCACCACTGACCTTTCCAGCACAGATTCTTGAAGCAGCCTATCATGAGACTTTGTTGTAGACTCTAGGCCTCCATTCTGTCTTGTAGGAAGCATTGCTATGAGCTTAGGTTTTCGGCTGGATTCATACATGATATTAGGGTCTCAGCCCTCAGATGGAGTCTTTAGTGTTTATGTGTGTGGGCAGATTTCCTGTACTTTTTGTATATTATTCTTCATTGATTCACTATAAAATTGTATTATAAAATGTGCCCTGTAGTATATTGTTCCACTAGCAAGAACCCCAAACGTCGATAGAGAGATGAAAAGAATCTCAATTTCAGCAATATGTAATTTGGAAAAATGGCTGAAAAGAAATAAAATATTCAAAGAATAATTGTCTAAATTAACTAAATAACAGAATATAAAAACAACCATTTACAATGTATATTTTCTCAGCATTTTGATACCCAAAATGAGCAAAATGCATAAGCATAAACGCTATGCCTTTATGCTGCAGAGAGCTAGGTAATTTTGATAAAACTGACAGAAAGATAAATGTGGTCTTAATTGATGGGATACTGGAAGGAAATTCTATGTCAAAATGTATTAATTAAAATGAATTTTGTTGTTCATCAAATAGAAATTTATAAAAGTTTATCTAGAAAATAGCTTCGAACACATTTTAAAATGTAAATGGTTATTATTTCAGCGCAATTCAATGAGAATACTGCTACTTTTTCACAGATTTCCAATAAAAATCCTATTTATTTTCAAAAGAAGTAATATTAATGTAGGCACCATATTATCCTGGAGTATGCATGCATATGTGTTATAAATGTAGTTAATTGATATGTACGGGTATGTGTAACTATATATGATGTATAATGATTCTACTATAGTTGATATGCAGTATACTCTACAGCAAATAGTCACTATTTAGGATAATTTCAGCGGATTTAAGCGAACAGTATGAGTTAATGTGGTTGTATTGAATAGGTTCATCTATGTTCCTAGCGTGCACCTGTGACGTGATAAGAGAGCACAGCTCGCCAGCGTCCGCGGGCAGCCCCGAGTTCGTGCGTGTTTTCCTAAAGGTGTAATAACAAAGTGAACACTGCCGGGTGCCCGCCTTGGAAAGGCACATTCGCAGAACCATGATCGCATGTCCTCACCACCCTGTTCATATCACGGGCAAGTGTGGCTTCTGGATCTCCCGCCAAGTTGAAAGGATCACAATGGTACGTGTGTGGATTGGCTCAGGTCATGATGTCTGTCACAACACTTCTCCTAAGGACATTTTCAAAACAAGATTTCTAAAACAGCTTTAGAAATGCGACAAACATGAGTGGATAAGTGTGTGAATCCAGGCGTAGTCTTTGAGGGTGATTAATAGCAATGTGTCTATTATCATAATGAAGTCTTTAAAATTTAAATATTCACCATATTTTCAGTCACACCACCTAATATATTAGAATCACTTAAACTTCTGGAAAGTGTACTCAATTAATAAGATTATGACCATTTTTCACTTTCTGATGATCAACTGTATCCCTTTTATGTACTAAACTTAGGTCAGTGAGATGGCCACTGGCTGGGAAATCTGTCTCCAGTGTTTAAACAAACAAGGTGAGCATGCATTTGTGTGCTGACACATTCAGATACTGAAATTACAATATTGGAGCCCATTTTTATTTTTTTCTTTTTAATTATTGTTCTAAAAGAAATGCAGAATCATCATGAAGATATTATTTTATTCTTCCTATTAGCTAAAATTGCCTACCTAGAGACCATTGCCTTTCCAGGCACTCATAACTCTCTCATTCTACTCTCCTGTAAGCTACCTTCTAGACTCTACAGACATGTGAGATCATGAGATGTTCGCCTCCTACTCCAATTTATTTCAATAACACAATAAACTTTAACCTCATCTATATTGTCTCAAGTGACAGAACTTGCCTCATTTTAAGGTTAACTGATGTGACATTGTGTATACACTCCACATTTCTTTGCCTACTCTGGAAATTGACACTTAGTTAATTCAATATCTTGAGTAAGATGAATAAGACTGTGATAAACAGAGAGCACAGTTATCTCTATGACCTAGTGATCTCATTTCTTTCAGAGATATATGTCCTTGTAGAATGTATGTCACATGATTGGATATAATAGAGGTGATTAACTATAAAAAATTGTAGGTCACTTAAATTGCCTTGCATAAAAATATCGATGAGTATGTCTTTTATATGTCAATGAGTATGTTTGTTGATCCATAAGTACAGGAATACTTAAAAGCTTTTGTGATTTATGACTAGATCCACGCTTATTTCTTTCAGTAAGTACTTAAAATTTATAAATAATTAAAGAAAATATCTAGCCTTCTACCTAGCAAACCTGTTCCTTGTTTGTAATTAAACTTTGAATCACACATAAAATCTTATAAAACTTTAAATATACTGTAATTAAATTCTCTTCACTTCTATAGGTTTTCTCAATCTAATACTGGTATAACTGAGATGCTTCCAAACTACAGAACATGGAATAATGCACATCTTGATTAGAAATCAATATAATGTTTGAAATTATATCTTTAGATTAATGTGTTAACACAAGTCATAAAATTATTTTTAAATTAAATAAACATTACTGATAACTTGACATGATACATAAGTACAAAGGTTGAATTTATAATAATATGGCATTCCCTTTCAAATCTATGCAGGTTTAAATCTGGAAATTAAAATGATAAAAATACTGTCTTATGACTCAATGTGTTTTAACTTGGTTAAATTTTACAAGCATGGGATTTGCTCTTGGAATTGTTTCTGAAGTGTTTTCCTCGGGTATTCACAAGTATGTGGAATCAAATTTGTTCAGGAAGGTACACATTGCTTTATTTTATTTAGTTAACAAATTGCTTATCTTTCCTGGATAAAATGAGTTTAATTTTGATATATTGAATTTATGTAATGAAAGTCCCCCAAATTCCCACACATTCATGTATCCACTACTGCAGTTTAACACAAGTTAATGTATGTTTTCATAATTTTTGATGTTTTGAAATTAAATTCCCCTTGAGACACACTAAGCCCTGTTTATCCTGATACTCATCTCTGATGTGGTCATTCTAATGAACTGGTATATATTCTTGCTTTCTATATGTTACATTTTATATGTACTATTCAAGTTTTAGAATAACCTTCTCTGTGTTCAAGTGTACATAAATGATGCCTTACTCCATGATACTTTACTTTCATTTGTTAGGCTTGAAGCTCAAAGGCATTGCATATTGCTAGACAAATAGGGGGACTTTCTTGTAACTACTGATTTCAATGCTATTACTGAACTCTTTGTACATATCTCCTTTCTTGCGTTGCTGTCAGAAGATGCTCCATTACCATCAGGGTGCAATTAAATGGCTTCATCTCTTCCATAATGAATCCTTCAGTGTATTTACAGACCAGTACAACTGTGCAAGTGGAATGTCAATGTTTTTTACTTCACTAGATACTGTAGACTCAAACTTGCACCTTGAAATAAGATTAAATATTGCTTTTGCTCTGATTTTAGTACATATCTCTTATTGTATTGCTCTAATGATTTTCTGATTCTCTGAGGAATTTCTGCTGTGGTTTTTTTTCTGTTTTATTGTTTCCATGTATGGATAATTACTCTAGGTATATTCTTTAAACTCCCTTAGATTGTCTTCCTACTGTAAGAACCTGAAAGAATATATGAAACCTGAAAGATACAATAAATATAATAAAATGGAAAGAAACTGAATTTAAGGATTAAGCAACAAAGAGAAAGGAAGAGATAGAAAAAAAAGGAAAAGGGGAAGAAACACATAAGTATATATACAAGATGACTGAGATGCTGGTACTACTAAGTCCCATTAAATGTTTGAAAATAGCAGTTAATGTTTAGAATTGTTATCTTGACTAACTGTATGCTGATATCTGTGATCTAAGCAACTAAGTCAAGGATGGCAATGTGCAATACAAAATCATGGTTGAATACATCTCATCCTGGTCTTCTAAATGTGTACCATTTCTAATGCCTTAGCAATTATTATTATACTCTCTATAAAATAAACTTAAAATAAGAAAGACAAAAATGTAAGGTTTCTTGAAATTAGGCATTAATAATCAATTATCTGTCCAATCTTCCATAACTATTTTTGTTAATCTGAGCAACAGATTTGATGATAAAAATAGATAATCTAACAGCCATTGTTAATTAGCTATTCTTGTTGTGAAAATCTGTAATATATGTATTACTGTATATTGCCCTAATTCTGCTGTTTGATTTTGCTTTTGTTCTTACTCTACAAAATAAAATAAAGCAAACTTTTTTAAGAAAAGAGTCACTGTTTAACTATACAGTCCTATCAAGAAGACCTGAAGGGGAGTTGACTTTATCCTATAGATTCTAAAAATGTGTGAATTAAATGTAAACAATACCTTTACTTCTGTATTTCATTTTTTCATTTAAAAAAAAAAAACAGGGAAGACACAGGAAAACTGTATAAGAAACAGTATTCAGCATTCTGTGGCCTTAGGAGCCTTTCAATTCTATTGCATTCATTGGTAATTATACAACCCTATTCATGTTCTGGGTTCAAAATAAGCTTCTCCCAAAATAGATTCTATTGTAATGTCTTTGTTCCTTTAAACTCAGGTACCTTCCTGCCTTTGGTAAAAATGGTGAGTTTGTAATTACTATCGCATTCACTCTATCTTATATGTCATTTTTAAAAAGTATTATCTTTATAGTCAAATACAAATTAGATCATGAACACCCTTAGGAAAAACAGAACCTTCTCTTTAGTTGTTTCTCAGTAGTAAATTTTCTTCGAATTTAAAATAAAGTATGCATAGTAACTACTTAAATGGTTCAGAATTTGTTTTCTATATTTTGATTAAAAAAAAGTTGTGTAGCTGGGTGTGGTGGCATATGCCTACAATCCCAGTTCTTAGGAGGTTGAAGAATGAAGGACTGTTGCAAGTTCGAGGCCAACCTGTTCTACAAAGTGAGCTTAAGGCCAGCCTGAACTGCATAGCAGATCCTGTCTGAAAAAGGAAAAAGAAACATGCAAAATTAGTGGTGGTAATTGTACAACATTGTGAATATATGAACATAGTTCAATTATAAACAACCTAAATGGTTAAAATGAAATAAAAGTAATGATAATATTTTTTCATAAAAAGTTCATTTTTATCTATAACACCAGGAAAAAAATAATAAATTAAATAAAGTAGCACCAGAAAAATAGTACCAGATTACATAGGACCATTATATGTTGAAATTTTAAACTTAGGAAGATGTTCCTATTAACCATTTTTAAACTTACTGTAAGCTGTTATTTGTAAACTGGACTGGAGAAAATTGGGAATAAAATACATCAATCAATTAAAATTTTGTTTTTATTAAGTAAATGCAAGACCCTATGATGTTGTCATGATGCTCCTAGGTAACAAATAGAGAAGCTGATCCAGGGAGGCAGGTGCGATCCCTGGTGTGCTGTGCCGGCTCTGCCCCTCAGATGCACTGAGGCCGCGATTGAGACTGGGTGTGGTGACACGTGCTTGCAATTCTAGAACTTGGGAGGCTGAAAATAGGAGGATCACTACGAGTCTGATCTGTGTAGTGAGACACTGTAGACCCTGTACTAAATACATGGATAATAATAGAAAAAGAAACAGAAGTAGAGTCTATTTTCCCACCCTTGAAAGTTGTCCATGACTTTCTTTGAGCAGTTAAATGTGGTGGAAATAATTGTGTGTAGTTCTGGTGACAAAGGCTCAAGAGGTTTCAGCTTCTGCTTCCATATGTTGAGTTCTTCCCCAGAAGATGCAAGCCATGTAGCTGGCTGAGTCTAGTAAGATGAATACCGAGGAGGTTCAGTAGTTAGTTTGAGAAAAACAAACAAGGCTCAAGACTGTGTCTGAAGACTAAAACTTAAAAAATAAAGAGTGAAACAACAAAGCCCTTCTGAAACTTACACCCTATCCCATTCAGCCGCTGAGTCTCACTGAATGGAATAGCAGCAAATGCCCCTGGGATCAGAAGAGGTCCAGGTCCAGCCTTTAGACAATTGCTTGAAAAGTAAGCATGAGTAAATGATTCTTATGAGCGACACTTTTAAAACTAAAAGCAATGACATCCTGTTCCGTAGAACAAAGCACATAAGAAATACTACCTAACATTTGCGAACTCATAATTATAAAAATAAGATACAGATATAAAAATAAAAATGCACAATAAACATTATTTATAGCTATAATACAAACTTCCATCCACGCAAGAAAACAATGAAAAGGAGTAGATTATAAAATAAATATAAAACTGCATTTCTATATAGTATAACAGGAAATGTCCAGACCTTTTGGAAACAATGAACAACACTGAGAAAGGTGGTTAGGTATTAAATTGTAGCGCAAAATAAGTAACATTTTTATAAAGAAGAAAAGTGAAAAAAATAGAAAAATAGGGGTGAAAAAGCCTGGTCATAAAAATAATGAAAATAATTCTGTATCTAGGGTCAAATATTAAAACTATATAAATATGTAGATACATAACATCACCAAACATTGTTGAAAAGCATGTTATTTTAAAATTAGCATTATACACTTTTTAAAATATGATAAATTGATATTGTATAGATATTTTAGTCCCTATGCTTATGTACTGAATTAAATGAAATGCTGCCCAGAATTTCAGTAGCATTTTTCTCCAAAGTTGACAAATCCAAGGTGAAAATAACATGAAAAGTTATCCTTTCACTGCTAATGTTAGAGAAAACAGTAATGTATGTAACTCTTCCAAGATAACAATATTATTCTAGATCTATGCTAATTAACCAGTGTGTTATTGGTAAAGCCAGAGAGCAATAGACTGGAAGCTAATAAACGAAGCACAGAAACAAAGTTGATATTGCATATGTCACCATCTAGGCAAAAAAAAAAAAGAAAAGAAAAGAAAAGAAAAAAGAAAAAGAAAAAAAATTCCAGGAATTTCAGGCAGACGGATTTAATATAGAAAGTTGGTTATAACATAATACAAGGTATAATATTTAAATGGAATTGAAAGACAGAATGATGGAGTTCTTTGGAGTGTATTTAATTGTCTATTGCTGATCATTGCGTTGCTGCAAATTCTATGCAGTTGATTTTGTTACCACTAAAAATACTCTTGTCTGTACCTGACCAATCCACACTGCCCATACAGGTCCTGCTGGACTTACCTTAAGTCAAATGATTGTCACAGAACATTTTCCCAAATTATGTGGATCTTCTGCAAGTAAATTTTAGACAGATGAGTCCATAATTTAATGTAATTTTTTATAAATACTTCAAAAAATTAAGAAATCAAAAGTCTATGAATGAAAGTACTCAATGATCATAATGTAAGTTAAGATACTAAAAGGGACAGTTGCACATTCGTCAATTTTGTTCCAAATTAAATGCTTTACTGATTATAGTCTACTGGGGAACATGTAGAAAAAGAAGTAACTTGTAAAAGTTACTATAAGCACAAAATAATCTGTACACAAATACAAGTACATCACTTGCACATTTTAGAGCAATATATTTAATGAGTTGTGTTTTAGATAAAGAATATGAAAGAAGACTAGTAGCTTTTAAATAAAACTAATCAATAAACTGCACTGATCCAGTAATTTTAGTATTACCTTTACTGTTTCCATTTCACCAAAGAAAAGGAAATGGTAATCTATTAAATGATTGTCTTCAAAAAGAAAACCCAGACGCAGTCCTAGCCCAAGTCCGGTGAGTGTGGGGAGAGCTTCCTGCTACCCTGTGCCAGCAGGACCAGTCCCAGCCCAGGCGCAGCGTGGGCCAGAACCTCTCCCGCCCCCTCGGGCTGCCTCCCACTACTCGACCTTACGTCCCCACACCTCCCGCCGAGTAGGAATTTCTGCCGA
>NW_004524841.1:944835-956820 GCF_000260255.1 Octodon degus
GAAAAAAAATAAAATAAAATAAAGAAAACTCTTCTGATATTTATAACTTCCTCCCTTCTTTGAGCTTTGGGCTAGACATGCTCTTCTGTTTCTAGAAGCTTAAGGTGCAACATCACATTGTTTTTTGTGCTCATTCTGTTTTCTTCATGTAAGAATTTCCTGATATAAGAACTGCTTTTATCATATCCCACAGGTTCCAGTAAGTTGTGTCTACATTTTCATTTGATTGTAAATTCTGTTTAATTTCATCAATGACCCGCTGGTTGTTTATTTAATTTTCATGTGTTGATGGATTTTTTATCAGTAATTTCTAGTTTTATTGCACTATGGTCCGCTTATGCACATGGGATAATTTCAATCCCTTTCCAATTACTTAAGCATATTGTACAGGCTAGTATATGGTCTATTTTAGAGAACTCCCCTTGTGAACCTGAGAAAAATGTGTATTCTGATGTTGTTGGGTAGACCACTATGTAAAGGTCTAGTAGAGGGATGGATAAAAGAGATGTGGTATTTTTATACAGCAGAGTATTGCTCAGCTATAGAGAAAAACTTTATAGGTAAATAGATGCAGCTAGAGACCATATTCATAAATGAAAAAAATCAGACCCACATGTTTCAACATCATATTGTATCACTAGTGCAAAAATCTGAAAGAGTAAATAAAATTCAAAAGGTTTAATAGATCTTGTGAATAGGAAAGAAATGTTTCAAAAGGAAAGAACTGAGATGTGAGAAAGAAGATAAGAAAAATGGAAGAAAAGGGGAAAATATCTATCTATCTATCTATCTATCTATCTATCTATCTATAGCTACAATATTTGTACTACTAATTTCTATTGATTTATTGAAAGGAACAGTTAATGCCTTATTGTTTGATCAATTTTAATTCCTATATCTAGTATTTCAAACAACTACTTTGCAGATAACAATATGCAATATGCAATATGCAATTAACTATTGTTAATTTCCTATCATTTTTTGAAATTCTGTGTCATTTTTATTATTTTTATTTTTCTCTAAAATAAAAATGGAAAGCTATACAACACAGAAATGAAGCTGAAAAATATTAAGTCATGAAATAAGGATTTTATTGAAAAATGTTTATGCAATAAGTTACTTAGAGACAAAGTTGAAAGTGTTAGGTGAAATAGCACTGAACATTGATCCATATTATTTATATAAATAACTTACACACGTAAATCAGAAACAGAGAAAAGATCATGATATAGAGGTTTCAAGAGGGAATATTAATTGCTAATAAACAACTAGAAATGTCAGTCTAATAATTAATGAAATGAAAACCAATACACCACAGTACCATTTTTAGCAAACATCTTGAAAAATGGTAGACATATTCAAATTATGTCTATGTAAAATATGTTGACTATGGGTGCTGTCTAAACCTAAGAAAGGAAATTGAGACAAATTTTTTAATTTAATGTTACATCTAAAAATTAGAAAAGTTTGTAACTAGTAAAATATTCTTGTGTGCAGGAATTTTAATAGTAGAGATCTTACTCAGAACACAATAGAACGAATGTAACAAACAATTAACTGTAGGGGATGCTTCAGATGTGTGTTATATTGTGAATTTTTGTCATATTATGAAATTTGTCTTTAAAATCCTATCATCTCATGATAAGAAGCTAGTAACAAATTATGAAAAGATAGACTATAGAACTTGATATTTGCACATTATTTAAAGAAAAAGTCACATTGCATTTAAATAATTAAAATATTCCAGGTAATATGATAAATGGTACAATACAGATTTCCATGCTGGATTAGAATAAACTACTAAAAGTTCATCAGTTAATCCCTGTGTTGTTATCTGGGAGCTGAAAATGAAAAAACAAATGTGATTTTCTTAAATTGTATAAATCCAAGATACTCTTCCAAGCCAACAACATAATCTTTTTTCACTCTCCTAAGTTCCTTTCTCTTTCAATCCTAGAGCCATGTTACATCCCCACACATATGCTGTGTTGGAGACTGCATTGCCCTCCTCATTGGCATTTTGATTATATTTTCCTTGCACCACCATACAATAATCCAATAGTATTTCTGCTCAAATTTATTCAGAAACTCCTCAATCCCTGCTAAATTAAATTCACCTTACTATGCTTTTGACTCAAGGTCATGACCTATACAATCTAGCTTCACATCTATATTTTAGGCATTTTTTATCTTTTATAGAGTTGCTACCATTAGCAAATCTAGTGAAGACTGGTTCTCATTCAATATATATCCTGTGATTAATCATCTTGTTCTGTGGTAGCTTGTAGTATAAATTCACTGACAATTAATATTCTCACATCCTCCCTCCCTCTAGCCCTAATCTCTTAGTACATACATGTTTATAAATCTCTCGGCAGAATTTATGACTTCTTTCTGACCCCGGTTAGTTATTGTCTCCTTGATCAGTTTTGGTTTAGATGGGCTATGTTCACTCTAAACCTCTGTCTTCACATCAGTTATTGTCTTCAATCCTCATCTGTGATGCTTTTCTTGCTTGCTTGCTTGCTTTTTCATTTACTTTTATTCCATTTATATATTTGGTACAGGATCTCACTACACAGCTTGGACTGGTAGAGATTCTCCTGTTTTCAGCCTCTCCAGTGCTGGGATTACAGGCATGCACTACCACTCTTGGACTTTGTCTATGGCTCAGGGCACCCGGGAGTGGGACCAGGGGGGCATGCATGAGCAATGATCAAACCTTGGTCCCCGTGCTGGCCAAAGTATGTGCTTAGTCTGCTGAACTATCTCACCGGCCCTTGCGGTACTTTCTATGAACTTTACTCAAACAAGTCCTGTGAATCACTGTAGGGCAGTCATTTTTGTTTTCTCTAATTTGCATGGGAACACTTGACCCAACTGAGAAGGCTGCATTAAAACATGTAAAGAAGAAGTTATAATTTGAATTCAATTGGTCACTTTAAAACTCATTGAAACTTAATTACAACATTGCTGCAGATTTGGGAGTAGATCTAGTGGGAGGTTCCTGGGCCAGGTAGGGAGATCTATCATGGATGATTATTGCTCTTTACCCAGAGGTTACCAGTGCAGAACAGCCCAAATTTTTCCTCTTCTTCAGATACCTCCTGCTTTTCTGTTTCCTGCATATATAAGAAAATGTATACATTGGATGGATTAGAAGCAATCTGACCCTATATTGTTTTGTTTAGGAATCTGAGAAGTTCCCACAACAAGGAACCCATGTTTCATGGAGACCTTTTTCCTTATAGATATCCATTTTCTCACTTTAATTGTATATGGTAAAAGGGGTGAAATGCTTCTCTCTCCCTACCTCCTCCACAAAGGTTCTGTTCTAAAGGTCTATTCATACCCAAAGTCTCACCTCCTCATATAGAATCTTGAGATTTAGGATTTCAACATACACATTTGGTAGGGGAAATAAAAGCTTTTTACAGACCATACCAATGGTGTAAATTCAGAATGCATAAGAAAGCACTGCTTTTCCCTTTATTGGATTGTAATATTTTCTTTAAGAAAAAAATAGTGCAAATTAAACTTTACCATTCTCATAGTTATAATAACTCTAATTTCCTTGTATTTGCATTTCATTCTGCTCTGACTAATGGAATTTTGGTTAATTATCAAAGTAAAATTTCCATATTTCAAATTATGTAGGACAACGTTAACACAGGGAGATGCTTCATTTTAATTACTGTATTTTAATAAGGTAATTATATAATTCATTTAGCATCATTAGTGCATTATTTGTGGTCTACTCCTCCACTTATACAAGCAAACTGAAAAAAGGGAACTCAACTATTTTCATTCACTGAACAAATTTTATTTCTAGATACTATTTGAAGTACAAATTCAAATTAAAAGCCATTAGAAGTTCATGAACAGATTAAGTTAGGCCACATACAAATTACTTAGAAAAATACACCTTTGTTTCTCTCTTATATTATCTTTCGTCACTGGAAAGATGAGAACATGAAGAAGCTTAATCCTTGCCCACAAATTTTCAGATCTCTAGTGTGTCATAGATTCACAAAGTCCCTTCATGTTGGATTTGCATTTAGAACTATGAGCCAAGATGTGAAAAATCACACGTAGGCAGAGAGCTCTCTACAGACTGCATTTTGAAGAGGTTCATAAGTATTATCCATCTGCCAGGGCCAAGAACTATCTCAAACTACTGAAGTATAACTGCTTTTCATTTTCAGTGGTGACCAATACATGCAGAAAAGATTTGTGGAGCTTAAATGCTCTTTTACTTAAAATAAAAAAAAATTAAAATAATTCCACAGGTTAATTAAACAAATATATCTCTCATTGAATTATTCCAGATGACCAAAATCACCAGTTAACAATTTTCAGACTGAAACACAAATAGCATAAAAGAAGTAGTTTCTTCTTTAAAACCCACTAACCCAATTTACAGTTGTAACATGTCTTCAGGGAAGTACAGAATTTTATCTTGCTTTAAATTGTTAAACATTTTTTCCAAAGTATATAATTAATTTTGAAAGTCTAGGAAAACAGTACACAGATACTTTATAAGCCAAATTGTTCTGAGAAAATTGAAAGCTATATCTAGATATACTTTGGTCTTTTTTTGGTATTCTTTTTTAATTAATATTTTGAGAAAAAAAATTGCAATGTGACAGCTTCAAAACAGATCAGTAAGAGAGATGGAACAATTAATACATTGCATTTTTTGTCCTTGTAGTAGTTATTCATAGCATAAGATGCAGACATGATAAACTGTCCAAACACTATTAGTACAGATCTTTCTTCTTATTGAATTAAGAGAAAGTAGCAATTTATCTATCCTAACTATTTTGTATATGCAAATACAAAATTGTCCATTTATATCAATGTTTTTGTTCAGTTTTTTCAGAGATGGTTATTCAAATATTGTAGGTGCATGAATTCATCAAAATATTCTAATATAGTCCAGTATGCTACAATAGTAATGGGTTATTCAAAGGACTGGCAATGTCCAAATCCGATGCCTTGATACTTCCACAGATCAGCATATTAACTTGGCTTCACTTTTCATACCTCATTTCTACACTTTTCTGCTAGAAGGTTAAGAACAAGGAAAAGCAAGACCTATAAAATAAAAAATGTAACTTTTGTGTCTGACACGGTCAGTCAAGTCCCCTCAGGACTTATCCTGAAATCCTGTACTGCACTTTGTAGATCTTTGTCAGTTTCAGCCATGTGGAAGAGTCATGGCCATTGCTTGACCAATTTGCTCTCTGAGAGAGCCTGAGAGAATATATTCTCTCCATGTGACTCTCTTTAGGCACATAATACATCATTGATCACATTCTTCTGTGGCCCCATAATCTCCTTGATCAGAAAATTTGGGGCATAACTGAGCTACATGATGTTATAGTACAGGTTCTCCTATGTCCTGAGTCCTCACTGAGCTTGAAAGGCTAGGACCAAAATGTTGGCTATCCTTGTAGCCCTTCTTTTTCTCTAATTTTTGTTCTGCAAACTTAGGTTGTTAACCCTCCAGAAGAGAAGATCATCATTGCCCTACAACATATGTAGTTGGGTTTAACGTCGCTATCTGTCTGAATATCAAACATCTTAGGCATAAAATGGAATGTATATAAAAAAATAAATAAAACACTTGGGATATAGTCTGGCCATAATTGGTATATCATGACAAGTAGTACGTTTTTAGAAGACCAGAATGACAGGCATTCCAAACATAACACCGCTATTACACATTGTTGTCTTTGTTACAGTCACTCGGTTCACATGTATCAGCATATATAGTTAGTCAAGGTGAGAATCCCACCCAGTAACTGCTAGATACAACAACATGTTGATAATTCCCAGGATCACTGTCTCACACATCTTGTACATATAAATATATGGCTTTTCACCTGTTATGTTCACTAGCTTTTCTCCTTGCCCTCTTTTTGTTGTATGATCCTCAAGTTCTTACTTACCTTTTAATGAAGTTATACATTTCTATTTGTATTTCTTCTTTTGAGCTCTTATATTAGGGAGACTATATGATATTTATAGATGTGGGTCTGGTTTATTTCAATTATTAGTATATCTTTAAGTGGCATCCACTTAAATATGAAGCCTTCAAGTTTATCATTCTTTATAGCTGAGTAATACTCCATTGTATAAAAATACCACATTGAAGGGAATGGGGAGATGGTTCAGTAGCATAAGTGCTTGCCTGGCAAGTGCAAGGGTCTGAGTTCAATTCCCGGTTCCACAAAAAAAAAATCTTGTTCATCCATTTTTCAGGTGATGGGCATTTTAGTTCTTTCCAAGATTTGGCTATCATAAATTGTGCTTTTATAAACATAGGTACACATATATCAGTATGATATAATGTTTTCTGTTCCTCCAGGAAAATTCCCAGTAGGGGGACAGCTGGTTTGAATGGAATTTCAAGTCCTACTTTTTTAAGGAGTGTCCACACTGATATCCATTATGGTTGCATCAGTCTACATTCCCACCAGCAGTAGAGAAGGGTTCCTTTTTCCCCACAGCCTCTCAAATATTTGTTGTTAGTTGATTTGTTTATGACAGCCATTCTTTCTGGGGTGAGATAGTATCTCAGTGTTCTTTTAATTTGCATTTAACGGATGGCTAGTGATGTGGAGCATTTTTTTTCGTATATTTATTTGCTTCTTTAGTTTCATCATCTGAGAATTGTGTATCCATCTCAGATGCCCATTTCTGGATGGGTTATTTAAATTTTGGGGAGCTAATGTTTTTTAGCTCTTTATATATTCTAGAAAGCAGACCTTTGTCTGAGTGTTTATTTGTCAAGATTTGTTCCATATTTTTGGGATGTCTTCAAACTTTCTTCGTAATTTCATTTGATGAGCAAAAACCTCAATAAGAGGTGGTCCCAGCTGTTAATTCTTTGAAGTGTTGCCCATCCGATTTGATTTTGTTCATGAACTCTTTGCCTACCCCTTGTCTTCAGAGTTCCTCCTACTTTCTCTTCCAGGAGATTTAGTGTTTCTGTTTTAATTTTTAAATTTTTAATCCACTTTCATTTTAGCTTAGGGCATGGTGATATACCTAGGTGAAGTTTTATTTTTCAGCATGTAGAGAGTCGCTTTTTCTAGCACCATTTGTAAAAAGGTTATCTTTCTTCCAGTGAGAATGTTTGGCCCCTTTGTCAAAGATCAGTTGGTTGACTGTGTTGGTAGAGGTTTCTGCATCTTCTACTCTATTCCATTGATCCTCAGGTCTATTTCATTGCCAGTACCATGCTGATTTTATCACAGTACCTTTGTAGCATAATTTCAAGTCAGGAATTGTAATGCCTCCTGCCTTGTCTTTATTGCCCAGGATTGCCTTTGCTATTCTAGGTCTTTTCTGGTTACAAATAAATTTTAGAAACAATTTCTCCAGCTCTGTGAGGTATGTTGGTGTTAGTTTTATAGGAATTGCATTAAATTGGTTCAGCAATTTTGGGAGTTGGGTATCTTCAAAATGTTGGTTCTTCCTATCTAGGAGCAAGGAATACCTTTCCATTTTCTGAAATCCTCTACGATCTCTTTTTTCAAAGTACTGTAGTTTTCCTTGAAAAGATCTTTGACTTCTTTAGTTAGATGAATTCCAAGGTATTTCCTTTTCAACGGTGCTATTGTAAAAGGTATTGTGTCTATAATTTCCCTCTCAGTGTGTTTGTTATCTGTGTAGAGGAATTCTACTGACTTTTTTTTTTCTCCGAATGCCTTCAGGGAAGGTTTGGCTGGCTTCAGTTGTGGGGATCAAACCACAGCAACTTGAGCCCAATTGCTTTGTTGAAGCAGCCACTTAAAGAACTGAGCTAAGGGGCAGGCCCCCTCTGCTGACTTTTGGATATTGACTTTGTATCCTGCTATGCTACTAAATTTGTGTATTAATTCTAGTAGCTTCTTGGTGGTATTTTCTGGGTCTTCCAAGTAAAGTATCATGTCATCTGCAAATAATGATAATTTAACTTCTTCTTTGCATATTCTTATTCATTTTATTTCTCTCTCTTGTCTAATGGCTTAGATAATGACTCCAGGACGATACTGAATAGGAGTGGTGATAGAGGACATCCTTGTCTTGTACCAGATCTGAGAGTAAAATATTTCGTTTTTTCCCCTCTTAGAATTATATTAGCCATTGGATTGTTATAGATGGCTTTTATCAGATTGAAGTGGAGGCCTTCTATTCCAATTTTCTGTAGGACATTGAACATGAATGAGTGCTGCACTGTGTCAAAAGTCTTTTGTGCATCAATTGAGATAATCATTTGGTTCATAGATTTCGCTCTAAAGATATGGTGTATTACATTTATAAATTTGCATATATTGAATCATCCTTGCATCACTAGGATGAATCCTACCTAGTCATGGTGTATAATTTTCTTGACGATTTGCTGCATTCTATTTGCTATGATTTTATTGAGGATTTTTGCATCTATGTTCATGAGGGAGAATGGCCTGTAGTTCTCTTTTTAGTTGAGTCTTTCCCTGGTTTTGGGATTAGGATATTTGCCTCCAGTAATGATTTTGAAAGGATTGCTTCCTTTTCAATCTCATTGAAGAGTTTTGGGACTATAGGGATTATATCTTTCATAAATTTCTTATAGAATTCAGCTGCGAATCCATCAGGACTTGAACTTTTCTTTATCAGCAGGCTTTTTATTACATTTTGTCTTTCTTTGCCTGAGAGTTGTTACATCTTCTTGATTCAGTTTTGGTAGTTTTTACCTTTGTAGGAATCTGTTCCATTTCTTTTGTGACTTCTATTTTGTGAGAGTAAAGATTCTCAAAGCAGCTATTGATATTCTTTTGAATTTCCACTGGGTCTATGTTCATTACACCCTATTCATTCTTTATTGCTTTTTTTTTAATTTTTTCTTTCCTCTTTTTGATGAGGTTAGCCATGGGATTATCAATTTTATTTAATCTTTTGAAGAACCAACTATTTAATTCATTAATACTTTGAACTGTTTGTTCATCTCAATTGAATTAATTTCTTCTCCAACTTTATGATTTCTTCCCATCTATGGGCTCTGAGTTTGGTTTGCTCTTCCTTTTCTAGGTGCTGGAGGTGCAACATTAGGGTCTTTATTAGTTCCTGTTCTGTTTTCCTAATGTGTGTGTTCACAGCTATAAATTTCAATCTGAGGACTGCCTTCATCGCATACTATAAATTCCGATAAGTTTTGCTTCAGTTTTCATTGAAATGTAGATATTGTTGAATGTCTTTTTTAATTTCAACTGTGACTCATTGGTTGCCGAGTAGGGTATTGTTTAATTTCCATGTATTTATGGTTTTTTCTGTTTTCTTGCCTTGTTTATTTCCAGTTTCATTGCACTCTAGTCTTATAATATGCATGGGATAATTTCTGTTTTCTTGCATGTACTTAAGCATGCCCTATGGACCAGTATGTGGTCTATTTTAGAATATGACCCATGTGCAGCTGAATAAAATGTATATTGAGCTGTTGTTGGGTGGAATACTCTGTATATGTCCACCAAGTCCATTTGTTCCAAGCTATGGTTCAGTTCTAGTACATCTTTGCTATTTTTTTGTCTGGTTGACATATCTTTTTGTGATGAGGGGGTGTTAAGGTCTCCTGTTAAGATTGTGGTATTAGATATTAGATTTTTCATGTCCATTAAGATTTGTCTTATGCAGATGGGTGCTCCCATGTTTGGTGCATATGTATTTATTAGTGTTTCATCTTCCTCTTGAATTTTTCCCCTAACAAGTATATAGTGACCTTCTTTATTTTGTTTAAACATTTTTGGTTTGAAGCTGAGACTATCTGAGCACAGAATTGCTACTCCTGCTTTTTTTCTTTTTCAGGTGCTGCAGTATGTAGTACTGTTTTCCATCCTTTGACTTTCAGTCTATGAGTTTCTTTTTGAGTTGTATGTTTCTTGTATATAGCATATTGTTGAATTTTGTTTCCTAACCCACTGTGCCAGTTTATTTCTTTTAATTGGTGAATTGAGTCCATTTACATTGATGGTTATAATTGAGATGCACTGACTTACACTTGACATGTTATTTACTTGCTATTGTTTGCTCCTTTTGCTCCTTTGTTTACTTGTTTGCCCTATTTTGTGGGTTCCTTCTGTTTCATTCATGGTGTTCTGATCATTTTGGTCCCTCTCTGGAACATCTTTTAGTAATCTGTGTAGGGTTGGCTTTGTCATCATGAAATTCATTAGTTGTTCTTTGTCATGAAAGTATTTCACTTCTCCATCAAGTGTGAAAGAAAATTTTGCAGGTTATACTAGTCTGGACTGGAATTTGTTTTCATAGAGGACTTGAAGTACTCTGCTCCATGATCTTCTTGTATTCATGGTTTGTGAAGAGAAGTCAGCTGTTATTCTGATGGGTTTTCCTTTAAATATGATCAGTTTCTTTTCTCTAGTGGCTTTCAGTATATTGTTCTTGTGCTGTATTTCTGGGATCTTTACAATTATATGTCTCGGTGTATTTTTACTTGGGTTGAATTATTTGGCATTCTGTATGCTTCAGTTACCTGAATGTCAGATTGTTATCTCATGTTTGGAAAGTTTTCTCCTATTGCTTCTGCCCATATTCTTTTTATATCATTTGTATTGACCCTTTCTTTCTCATTAGTCTCACGTTATTCATCTTTGTATCATCTTGCAGGTAGTGAAATACTTTTTCCTGCATCCTAGTCATTTTTAAGAGATCCTTTCTTAACTTTTTATTACCTGCAACAGTGTCAAGATCTGAAACTCCATCTTCACTTTTGTCAAATGGTTTTGCAAGCTTTTGATTGAAAATTTAAGTAGCACTATATCTCTTTGACACTGCTTCATGTGATCTATTTCTTTCCTATATTGCTTATTCAAGGAACCCATCGCTTTTCTAATGTCCTCTTTTTTCTAATCAGTGTCTTCCTGAGAAGTAGTAGTTGATTCTTTTACTTCAGAGTTTATTTCCGATCTGATCTGATTTCCTCTTTATATTTCTGATTTTGATTCATTTCAGATGCTCTTAATTCAGAGATTTATTTTTTTCATTTTAGAGATTAATTCTGATCTTAATTCCTCTATATCTTTCTGCTGTTGTGTCCTTACTTCAGACACTATTACTTCATAGATTTTTTTCAGAGATTAATTCTGGTCTGAGTTCCTCTAGACCTTTCTGCTGTTGTTTCTTTACTTCAGATGCTATTAATTCAGACATTTCAGCTGTGCTACTGTCCTCTACATTTGTTTTTGGTGAGCTTGGGATCTGAGATTGCATTTTGCTCCTTCTCTTTGTCATTTTGTATAGTACCGTCCATTGACCTTTGGTGTAGAGCTTTGGTGATGTTGTAACCTGAGCACCTACTAAAATTCAGATACCATTATACCAAGTTCTAGTTCATCCAGTTGTGCCTGGCTTGTGTCTGGCTACTGTGATCAACTCCTTCCTGCTGCTGCCCATGCAGGTAGCTTGCTGTGCCCCTCTGGCCAGATGTTCTGCTCCTGGATTAGCTGCATGGTTTTGACCTAGTCTCACTGCAGTGACTTCAGCTGCAGAGTTTCAACCCAGGCCTGTATGCCAGCCCTGGGCTGGGTCTGGAAAGGTATGAGGGGGGCAGGAGAGTGAAGAAGCTCTCCTACACACTCACCAGGCCTGGGCTTTTGTGGGTCTGGAGGGCCCACAAGAGTGAGGTGGAAGTTCTTACTCACGGGGCAGCTTTGGGCTGGCTCTGGAGGGGAAGAGGAGGTCTGGAGTAGGCAGTGAAAGGTCTCTCCCTTGTGATGGGCCTGGGCATGGTCTGTTGGGCTCAGGAGAGCACAGATGCTCTCCCACACACTAGCAAGACCTGGGAATGGGCGGATCTCTACTTCGGTCTTTTGAAAATATTAAGCCATTAAGCAGCTATTATAGAAAGCAAATTTTTGAGAAAAACTATAATGAGGCCAGGGATTTAGCTCAGTGGCACAGCACCTGCCTGGCAAGCATGAGATCTTGAGTTCAACTCCAAAT
>NW_004524841.1:956930-960238 GCF_000260255.1 Octodon degus
ACTTAGTGCCATTTTTGACACTGAAAAGTAAATTAAAAAATGCTCTCTATTTCCTCAGACTTCTTCATTTCAAAACAGATCTTGATATAAATCACCAGCCGTCCCCAGCCGTCCTTCGTATCCCCAGCCATCATTTATTTATTTATTTATTTATTTATTTAAAGTAAATCAGATTTTGTTTTTTTTAATTTTTTATTAATTTTAATGAGAAAGAAATAGCAATGAGACAAATGAGGTTAATAGGTCAGTTACAATATTTAATATATTGCAGGGCCGGATAGATAACTCAGAGGAATAAGGGCCTGCCTGGCAAATGCAAGGTCTTGAGTTTGATCAGTGGTACTGCAATAATAATAATAACAATAATTAATACATTGCATATTGCCATCACATATTTAAAACAAGAAATAGTAAATGCTTCAAAACAAGGGACTTTTCTACTTGAAATTACTTTTGAAGTAGATTGGCTTATTTTTCTCAAAATTAGATTGATATAGAAGAAGAAAATGTGTTGAGAAAAATGTCAGAGTTGAAGGAAAACAATTAGTCTCAAAATAAATTTTAAAAGACAGTTTGTGGGCAAAAATCACACAGTTAAAAACATTATTTAAGTATGAATAAAAATATGATCTTAATAAAAAAGAGCTTTGACTAAGGATGTAAAATTTCCCATACTCTTAAAATAAGAACTAAGAACTCCTTCTTCGGAATTATATCACTGGAACCCATTTTGAAGTTGAAATAGAGAAGTTGAATAATCTTATAATTAAACTAGAATACCCTCTACTTTGCAAATAGACCGAAGCATTCTTAATGAGGTACAGTACGAGTTGTTAGCAACCAAAATCAGTATCAAGGTACCGATGTTTCATGAAGGCCTTTTTCCTTATAGACAGCCATTTTCACACTTTAATCCTACATAGTTAAAGGGGTGAAAGGTTAATAATGAAATGCTTAAGTATGAGAGACTCAGGGTACCATATATCTATTAGATGCAATAGGATAATAACAATCAATTTATTATGATTTTCTTCTAATCTTGGGAAAAAACATGTTTCCACCTAGAATTTGAAGTCAAATTTTGTTAATCTGAACAGAAGAGTCAAACATATCCATTAATTTATATTTTTTTGTTTAAAGAAACTCTGGAATAAAATTTTATTTAGTTCTATTACGAAAAGCTCTGGACACCATATGGACAAGAGCTCTAGAAAGACACCCGCTGTTAAATGCCTTCTCTACACCATTGTGGAATACTAACATTGCTGATAATCACTAGAATGATGATGCTTGCTGAACATTAGAAATATTTTAAATCAGTAATGATAATGTTATGAATAAAATCAGAAAAATAAAATGATTTGCATCCAAATTAATCTTTTATTAAATAGGACCTTTGTCCTCATTATTTGAATGGTATATAGACAATTAACTTTAGAAATCAACAAATAATTGCCAAATGTCCTTCAACAGTGACAAAAAATAAGAACTTAAACCAACATCAAATGATTGAATCATCACAAATTGCAGAGATCTGTTGTGTTTTGCTGAAACATTATAAACTATTCTTGAGAATAAAATGGTTGTTTATATTGTTGGTCACCAGGGAGGATGATATTTGTTAGTTTCAGACAAGATTGCATGTTCAGGGGATTACTGCAGTAGACAACAGTTGTTACTTTTAAAAAGAGAACCAAGAACTGCCGGCCATATGTCTTGAGTTGCTTTTGATTTGCTCCAAAGTAATTTTCATTCGTCTCAAAAGTGTCCTGATTCAGACAAGAAATTATGTGACCATTTCACTATGACTTTGAATTCTTGTAATATATTTGTTTTAGTCTCTGCCTTTAATGAACATTAGAATTGCTGTAACATTTAACAAATATGAAACAAAGATGTGGCTGTTTGTCATGTGTAAATAAACTAATTAGTATGTATTTGTATTGTAAAATTTTTTGCTGTATTAATGATTACTTTCGAGGAAAATGTTTTTCTCTTAACAACTCAGTCTTAGTTTGTCTTAATCAAAGCATTATTTGTCTTTCATAACATTAGCTAATGATTAATTATGCAAATAATTTTAAGAGTCATTTTAGGATTAAGTTGGATGTGGACAGGCAGCAACCCCAAAGTGTCTGGTGTTAGAGGTGTTAGATCGCTGCTAGATAGCTCCTTCTTGTTCTATTAGAAGAGCCTTGAGCTCTCATGCCCTCATTTGAATTCCAACATGTCCTTCTATCCTAAGTTGAGAGATATTTATATGAGGGGGCTGAGGAGATGGTTCAGTAGAATAAGCACTTCCCTGGGAAGTGCAAGGGCCTGAGTTCAATCCCTGGTTCCATCAGAGAGAGAGAGAGAGAGAGAGAGAGAGAGAGAGAGAGAAAGAGAGAGAGAGAGAGGAGAGTGCTTATGGCAGAATGTCAGAGTCATATGGTTGTGCAGTTTCCACTTTTCAATCTGAAGATATGGTTCTAGCTTATATTTTCACTTCGCCTGATGTTGGCTACCACATCTCAGCAGAAAATACAATTAATGATTGGGAGTTTAGCATCCTTCCTATAGACTAGTATGGAAATGACAGTTCCTACATGACTCATAGCAGATACATATGATGCTGCTATCTTTCAGATTGTATCAGTAGATTCAGTATAGTTTAAACCTATTTATTATAAGTAGTTAGACTCAAGAAAAACTCAAAGTAGATTAAGATAGCACTTAAGTTTGTCATCCACTTGATATAGAATGCTGAGCCACATGCTATCATCAATGTTCTGTTTGTATTAAATGTAAAATACGACTGTATAGATGTAGAATCAACTTAAGAAATCTTTACTTTACAAAGATAAATTTCTGATTTAAGAAATATTTCATGAAATCTCAAAAAGTGTTGAATATTTACCTACAGAATAGAAATTAGCACTAATTATATAATATAAATGGTGCAAAAAACTTTGGAAGGGCCGGGGAGATAGCTCAGTGGAATGAGCATGTCCCTGGCAAGTGCAAGGTCCTGAGTTTGATCCCTGGTTACACAAAATAAAAAAATAAATAAATAAAAAAAAGGGAAGAAAACAGTTGTAAACTCAAGGAGACATATGAATCACATTAAATTAAAGCATCAGAAAAAGACAAAATGTTAAACTACTTTTTCTTTTTAAAAAATCAGAAATTAAAACAATTCTAGCTTTTGGTCATATTTATAGTCTTTAAAAGGAGGGGCAAGTCCTAGCATAGGTCAGGTGAGTGTGTGGAGAGCTTCCTGCTAACCTGCACCGGCGGGACCAGTCCCAGCCCAGGCGCAGCGTGGG
>NW_004524841.1:963963-964466 GCF_000260255.1 Octodon degus
TATATGTGTGCCTATGTTTATAGCAGCACAATTTGTGATAGCCAAATCTTGGAAACAACCAAGATGCCCATCTCCTGAAGAATAGTTAAGAAAGATGTGGTATTTTTACACAATGGAGTATTATTCAGCTATTAAGAATGATAAACTGCAAGCCTTTATATTGAAGTGGATGCCACTTGAACATATAGTCATAAGTGAAATAAACCAGACACACATGTGTAAATACCGTATAGTCTCCCTGGTATAAGAACTCCAAAGAAGAAATACAAATAGAAAGATATAATACAAGGAAAGGGAAAGCAGTATCTCAAGGACTAACTAATCATTAGAGGGAAAGGTGATGAGCTAGTAATCATGGCAATGTTAAGCCATGCAGTTATATGTAAAAGATGAGCAAGGCAATGATCTGCAGAATATTCAGAAGATTATTTAATCTAGGAGTTAATTGGAAAGATTCTCACCCTGACTAACTATATATACTGATAACTGTGAACTAAGCTACT
>NW_004524841.1:965895-997326 GCF_000260255.1 Octodon degus
GCATCTTGTACAGCAATTAACCACTAAGAAGAATATATGCAGTGTATTATTTGTTGAAACTGTACTTTCGATTTGATTTGAAACTGTCTCATTGCTATATATTTATCAATAAATCTTTGAAAAGAAAAAAATAAAAATAAAAATAAAAGGAGGGGCAATGAAGGAAAAGTGAAGTATTTTAAAAACTGTATTATTGAGGCTGGCAAGATAGCTCAGCAAACTAAAGCACCTGATTAGGAAGAGCGGGGACCATGGTTCTATCCCCAGCACCACATGCCATGCCAGCCCTGCCTCCAGGGCAGGCTGAATTGGCCACAATAGCGGGCATAGTAGCATACACCTGTAATCCCAACACTGAAGAAGCTGAAAACAGAATGGTCACTATGAGTCTAAGCAGTGCAGTGAGACCCTGTAAGAACCAAATACATTAAAAAGAAAAAGAAAACTGAATTATGATTAGTACTCAGGAAAGTCATTTAATAGCATTAAGAATAAGGTTTACATTTCCTCCTTGGTGTATTAACCTCTCACAGCAGTGCATAATTAATTCTTTTAACTTTTGCCTTCTGTTTTAACTTCTTAATAATTTTAAAACTCTTTTGAAAAAGAGAAATTAAATATGCTTAATAGAGTAAAACAGGAGACTATAAGTAAAACAAAAAATTGTCAAAATTTTTTGTGGAAAAATATGAAAATCTGAAAAAATGGATTCATGCAGAAAAATAGGCAGTGTTATTTGTTCGAAGTTTTATTGTGACCACACAGTATTAATGACAAGTAAAAAATAACTGGAAATATTACAGTAACTATATTCTGTATTGAGCACTTTGGTTGTTAACAGTTCAACTATGGTTTACTTGCCTAGGGTGCTGTATCCCCATGAAATTTTTTTTGATGTTACTTTCTTAGGCTTTGCTGGGAATTTGGGGTTAATAAACTAATATTTTTCAACAATTTACAGACATGCTTAGCTATATTTTTAACATTATTTTGTAAACTTTCTTCCTCTGCTTCAGCTAGGACCCTAACTTAGCTAGCATTCCGTTGCTTGATATTGTGATATGGAGTTTCCATTGGTTGTTTAGACCTGAAAGGTACCCCAAAACCTGGCCACAGGTGATGAAATTTTAGGAGATGGGCACCAGTTGAAAAGGCTGAGCCACTGCTGATGTGGTATTGCCGGGCAGGGTGGTACAATGGCCACTCTGCTTCATGGTCATCATGGCCTGAATGGCTTTGCACCACCCACATCTTTGTTCTCCCTCATGAAAGCCACCCTTGTCATAAAGCAACTGAGTGAGTGTGGGTCAAAATTGCTGATACTGTAACTGAAAATAAACCTTTCTCCCATAAATTTGTTCAGTTTATTTTTTCCCTTTTAAGGTGATGAAAAGCTAACACAATATTCAGTTTTTAAGTCTTTCTATGTTGAGATAATACTAGAATTATATTTTGCCAATTTGCCAAAATAGTACAAGGAATTTCTGTGAACCTTTTAGGCAGCTTTCCTTAGAAGCAACAGTTATAAGTCACTAATTGAACCAAGATATGAAGAACAATATAGTGCTATTAACAATACTGATAGCATTATCAGAATTTCATCAAAATTTCCCTTAATGTATAATACTGTTAGGGAATCTAATCTAAGATTCAACATTTTTATTGTCCTCTGTTCTGTGACAGGACTCTTCCTTTTCTTTCATGACCTTCACTGCTGATAAAACATTTTTATTTGTTATTTATGTATTGCCTCTTATGTAGGTTAGATTTATCCAGTGCTTTTTCATGATCAGGCTGATCTTATATATTTTGGAGAACAAAGTCATGTAAATTTTGTTGTATTTTCTTCTCAATGCAATATATCAGGGATAACCTGATGGTTGTATCTTTTGCTAGAGACATTTACAGAGATAACTCAGTTAAGGCGATTTCGTATGAGTTTAATTATGATATTAGTATTTTTCTTTTGTAATCTACAACTACCTTAAAGAAAATACCTCGAAACTCTGACCTTAATCTTTGTCAATATTTTGCTCCCTGATTTTAACATCCATTTTAAGTCAACATGCATCCATCAATTGCTCTTTATTGCTCACTCTTAGTGATATTGTGTTTCTCCTATACTTTTTATATTTATTCATTTGACATTTCCTTCTAGCGGGAAGAAATCCATATATTAAATATAAGCTCATTGTTGTTCATTATATTTTGTGGGGATCATTCAATGTGGTTTTAATTTTATATTACAAATGATCTCAAATTGCAGTGTTTTTTAATGTGTTGTTCTTAGTTTCACTTCAGTGCTTAATTCTGCAAATTTAACCCACACATAAAATCTGAGTAAAGGTGTTATGGTTTGTGTCTAGTTGTCCCCCCAAAGCCTCATGCAGTCATGGGGTGAGGACTTCTAGAGTTTGTGTTAACTCATGATCCACTGGGATTACATGTGATCCAAGGCTGAGATTATGGGTTTTAGTACTGCTGGGATTACCCACAGGTGGGTAAATACTGGGAAGTACCCATAGGTGTGAGTACTTCCCCTACCCTGTGGCAGGTAATTTGCATTACAATGTAAGGTGGGAAGAGAAGCTAGCTGCTTGAGCTGCTGTTTCCCCTCCCTTGCACTCTTGCTCTTTGCCGCCACCATGAAAGTTTGCTTTCTGCTCTGTGCTGCTCTGCCTTGGACCCAGTTGAGTATGGACTGAAACCTCCAGTAACTGTGAGCTAAATAAACCTTTCCTTCCTTCATTTTGTGTGTCGGGTATTTGTCCCAGAAAAAGAGAGAAGAGTAACTAAGACAAAAGAGAATGAACATGTGTCCTCTCTCTTAAAGATCACAGCCCTAGTCTACTTTTCCAAGGCTGAAAAAACAGGTTCCTCCTATATTTTGTCCATTTTAGCAGCTTTATGAGCAAGAAGGAGGGCGGCACAAGTTAGTGTATTGTGGCCACAAGCATTCGCATTGCTTCTGCTCCAAAGCAAATCGTAGCTCTATAACCTAAAGCTGTCATTTGCTATTTCTCAGGATTTCTATTCATGTCAAACTATCAAAATTACAGAGGGAATTTGAGAAAAAATACTTTCATAACAAAAGGAAAGTAGCATTTTCCTCTTAAAATAATTATTATAAATGACTTCATCTACTCCTCTCTAAGAGAGCACAAGAATTTACACCCAGCCAGAGCAATAATTCTAATTCTTAGACACAAGGAGTTGGCTTGCAAACTCTAAGGAAATTTTAGTATAGTCAAATAATATCAAAGAACACAACAAAATGTTTTCAAAGGGATTTCTAAAGAATAAAGTTGTCAGCTCCACACTTTTAAACTTCCTGGCAGCTAGGCAAATACACATCTCCATCTTAAGCAAAAATAATCCTATTTTTAAAAGATATTTACCTTTACTCCCCTAAAAGTGGATTGTGGCAATTAAAATGTACTTTGTGGAAAACAAAATAAGATAATATTTAAAGCAAATGTATGAAAAGAAAAACCACTGTCTAATAAACCCACTACAGAAAGCTACAGTAGAATTAAGAAAATTTATTCTTGTGTGTTCTAAGAGGATCCTGATGCTAGTATAAATCCTTTCATTGTGAAATCAAAGAGCAAAGGAAAGTAGCTATGGCTTTCTATTTATGTACATAAAAAAAGATATTTAGTACAATACATTGACTTAAGATATCAAGGGGAAGTTTTTCCTTAATTAGGTAGACTAAAAATACATGACTAAAAAGTAAAATGAGAGTTGTTATTATATGTTATCTGGTGATATGAAATCATAACCTGGGAAGCATTATCTACATCATAGAAAGAAGACATTATAGCCTGAAATCGGAGGAGTAGAATTTCATGAAGTAAAAGAAAGCATTCTACACAAAGAAAATAGCATATCTAAAGGTACTGGGAGATCAGATGCATGCAGAGCAAAGTACAAAAGGAGGAAATGGTCAGATGGGACAAACAGACCATTGTATGTGTTTGTCTTTTTGTCCAGTGACACTGAGAACTAACTGAGGTATTTCAGAGCCAGAACAGCAGTGGCAGCAATTTGTCTATTTGCAAAGCAACCCTCTGTATGCATTTGAGATTTAAAATTTTAAAATACAGTGGGATTCTCTAAATAGTCTGGTGAGGGTTTGGAGATAACATAGCCATTTGAAGAACCATCCATTTCAGATCCATTCAGTGGAGGTGCATGAAAGAGGAAGCTTGGATCTCTTACTTTATTAGAAATAGGGTAAATTTATGAATAATGAAGTATAACCCTATCCACCTAAATTAATAAAAGAATGATAAAATACCAATAGAGACTATCTTCAATACTTTGGCACTTTTATCACAGTTATATAACTGTTTTACTTCAAAGTCATACCTAAGAATGTTCAATTAGATCACTCTGTGTGATCAAAAGTAAAACAATCTGTTTCAGAAATAAATGAACTCTGTCAGGTAACATTTCATAGCCCTTTGATAAAAGTTCAAATTTCTGATCTGATGTTGAGATTCATTAAATTCAGACTGCCCATACAGCCTCTTCCTTTATCTGGGAAATGGAATGTTGGTTGAATGATTGTACAAATAGTATCCTTCTGAGGGCATAAGTGAGCTTCCAAAGTCCTTTAGGATTTGGAAAATCATACTTGCAAATATAATATTGACAATTAATATACAAAACTGGCTTAAAATGACAGAAAATATAAAATTTCTAGGGAAAATAAACCCAAGAATCAATTTCAAATCAGATATAATAAAGTGCTCTCAGAAAACATGAAGTTATATAACCCATAAACTATGTAACTTGTAGCACATAACAAAGTTAACTTCTTTAATATCCTTTGCCCAATTCTCTGGACGTATTTATATTTTAGGCAAGAGATCGTATGAGTGATTTGCTCTGAAAACTTCAAAGGCTGAGAGTATAATAAGATTATTTTGATGTAATTTTTCTAAACTTACTTCCTTTTATTTCTTATACTCAGATAATAGATGGGCAAGATATAGGCAAATTTATGATAGAAATCTGAATAATAGCCTTGAGCACACATACTTCATTACATATCAGCATATATTCCTCACCACGCACATCCAGCCTCCACAAGCAAACAACTCAAGTGCCTGTTTCTACCAGAGACACCGCTTCCTGCTGACACGGGCCTGTGTCCTCTGGTTGCCGGCCTGTACTCTTAGCCTGTGGAGTGGCTAATGAGTCACATCACGTAGCTTCTTGTGCCACAGGCTCCCTCTCCTATCGCTAATGGTAAGCTCTCTTACTCCGGGCAACAGGCACAGTGAAAGGAGCTTTGGCTCTTCCTTTGGCAGCAGTAGGAGTCACAACTTTTTAAAATTTTATTTTGTCTTTTATTCATCATGAGGAAGCTGTTTTAAAGTCCTTAGGCAAGATTAAGGGAAAGCCACCCTGTGGCTTGTGTGACAGCCACAAACACTAAACTAAATCCAAAAGACCTTTGGAGCCTGAGGGCTGCACTGCAGCATATGGGCTTCTTCTTCTCGCTGCTTCTTAAGTACAATCAGGCGGCATTTCTAGGTTCAAGAGAATGCTGATGAAGAGTGTGTTTCTTTCTACCTTCTCATTTTATTGGCAGCCTGTCCTTCCCTGTGTTCTGTAGAACACATGGTTCTTTGTACCCTTGTGTAAGTTAAATTTATTCAAAGCTGAACCATGGTTTGTACATTTTTTGAAAACTCCATTTTAAATCAGTTTAGCAACTAAAATCAGAAAATGATAATGAAAAGCTTCTGCTGTGACAAATCTATTCAGTTGAGGGAAACTATTTTGCAATTCCAAACTTATTATTTATTAAAATTCTTTGTATATAATATTAAAATATTTTGGTGGCTGGTTTTTGATCCACTTTCATTTCATGTTGACATAAAATATAAAGTCCTTAAAAGATATTGTTTAATTATACAATTAGTCACCAGAAAATTTTTTATTTCTTCTTCATATACTTCACATTCAAGTTAACAGCTGGTAAATAACTTTAATCTTAAAACATTTAAGAAGGGCCCACAGGATAGTTGAGTGGACCAAATGTCTGCTTAGAGAAGCGCAGGTTCCCTGGAACCACGTGCTGCGCTGGCTTCACTGCCAGGCATGCTGAACCGGAGACTGAGACCAGGTGTGGTGGTGAACACCTGTAATCCCAGCGCTGGGGAGGCTGAAAACAGGAGGATCACTATGAGTCCAAGCTGCTGCATAGTGAGACCCTGAAAAAAATACATAAATTAAAAAAATTATCACCTAATAATTTTGTATTTCTCACTACCTGAAAGCCTTTTACCAAAAAACCTGTCTCACAGTCAGGTGGTACTTTATAGAAAGAATTCAAGGCTCTGAATGCTAAAATACTTTTGCTGCTGATTGCAAAGTTAAGTCATATACAAAATTGAAAGTAATGTATAAAAACAATTTTCTTTCCCTAACCCTCTTACACTGTTACCTCCATGTTTGTAAGAGATATTTGCAAACAAACTAATGTCAAAGTAACCAGCTAGACCATGTAGTATAATTATATCTTAACCATATGAGTACTTCTATACTAAGTAGTTCTATGCACATTTTAATGTGCTGTTCACATTCTTCAATGCTACCTTTCAAGTAATTTGAAAGAACATATGGACACTTTAAAGCATTCTCCTATTTTCTTTCCCTGCATTGCTCAACAGAGAAGACTTGGCACAACAAAGCTGTGTAGTTCACCAAGATGTGATTACTTACAGTACCAACAAGAATCAACTTTTCTGTTGTACCTGTGTGTTTGTAAGGAAATTTGAATCTTCAAAAATGCACCAACTCCAAAGCCAATGTTAAACAAACTGTGCTTCAAGTCTAAAGACACTAATCAAGAACATATTACTAAAAAATACCACTAAAACAATACCACTAAAGTGTGTATCTAATTTGCAAGTATTTGTACAAAAGGTAAAGTGATTGATTTTTTAAATAAAGATTAGTTGATTTAACTTCTATAGTGACTCCTTAGTGATGTAGCACAGTACCAGTGGAAACAAAGGCTTCAAAGGATGACTGGCTAAAAATTAAAAGTCTCCTTTAAAAGAAAATAAAATAAGCAAACAAACAAACAAGAAAACTACAAATGCTCCCCTAAAATAAGAAGTAAGACTCCATGATTAATAAAACTTAGTATTCAGCAAGGATGTTTTACACAAAATAAGTCAATGACAATTCCCCTAAATAAGAACTCTGTGTCTTTGTGTTTTTTCTAAATAAGAAAATCAAAAGACTGTCAGATAAAATTAGCAGTTTGTAAAGTCTAATCTTTGCAGCATGGATGAGACCCTCATCCACCCTCTTGGGACCCCCAAACACTCCGCAACACCACCCCCCCCACCTGCTGAGTGAGAATTTCTGCTCTGTTCTAAGAACCCCCAGATCAGGTCCTAGCGCAGGCCCCGGTGAGTGTGTAGGAAAGCTCCCAGCTAGCCTGCGCCATCAGGAACTGCCGGCACAGTGTGGGTGACACCCTTTCCCATGCCCTTGAGGCACCTCCCACCACTCCGCAGCACCCCCTCCCACCCCGCCTGCCAAGTAAGAATTTCTGCCAGGTTCCGGGAACCCCCAGATCCAGTCCTTACCCAGGCCCGGTGAGTGTGTGGGATAGCATCCTCTCCCACCTACTTTACCTTGTTCCATCCAGACACACCTCAAGCCTGGCATATAAGCCTGGGGTGAAACCTTTCAACTGCCATCCCTTCAGAGAGAGTAGGGAACAAAGCCAGCCAGCTAATCCAGGAGCAAAACATCTTGCCAGAGGGGCACAACAGGCTCACTCCAAAGGGCAGCAGCAGGAAGGAGCTGAGCACAGCAGTCAGACCCAAGCCAGGTACAGCTGGATAAATCCAAACTGGGAAATCTGCACCTGAAATTCAGTGAGTGCTAAGGTTATAACTGCACCAGAACTCTACAACAAAAGTCAGAAGACAGTGCTACACAAAATGACAACAAGAAAGAGCAAAATGAAATCTTAGACCCCATGCCCAACCAAAAAAAAAGTGCAGAGGACATTAACACAGAAAAAATTGAGAACCACACAGCTGAAATCAATGAATCAACAACTTCTGAAAAAAGAAACAACTGCAGAAAGCTATAGAGGAACTCAGATTAGAAATGAAAAAAGAAATCCCTGAATTAATAGCATCTGCAGTAAAGAATCAAATGCAGAAACATATGGAGGAAACCCAAAGCCCACCAAGAACAAGTGTAGAAGACACTAGCTCAGCTCAAATGTATGAATTAATAGCGTCAAAAGTAAATAAGCAACAGCAGAAAATTATAGAGGAACTCAGAGTGGAATTATTTTCTACTGGCTCAGCTCAAATGGATGAATTAATAGGGTCGATAGTAAATAAGCAACAGCAGAAAGTTATACAGGAACTCAGATTGGAATTCTGTTTGTAAATAAAAAAAGGATTCACTGGACTCATAGCATCTGAAGTAAAGAATCAACTCTAGAAACAAAGGGAGGAAACCCAATATGAAGAACACAATGCAATAAAAGAATTGATAACTGCTTCTAAAGAAGACATTGATAAAAAAAAATAGAAGAGATTAGAAAAATGATGGATTTCTTGAATGAGCAATACAGGAAAGAAATAGATCACATGAAGCAGAGTCAAAGAGATATAGAGGAACTTAAAATCTCAATCACAAGCTGGCAAAACAGTTTAAGTGAAAGTGAAGACAGAGTTTCAGATCTTGAAGACCCTGCTGCAGCTAGTGCAAAGGTGAGAAAGGATCCCTTAAAAACAACTAGGATGCAGCAAAAATTAATCCATCACCAATATGATGCAAAGATGAACAATGTGAGATTAATTGGCATCAATGAGAAAGAAGGAGTCAATACAAATGGCATTAAAAAAATATGGGCAGAAGTAATAGCAGAATCTTCCCACATATGATGAAACAATCTGACATTCAGGTGACCAAAGCATACAGAATGCCAAGTAACTTCAACCCAATTAAAAACACACCAAGACATATAATAGTGAAGATCCCAGAAATTCCACTCAAGAATAATATACTGAAAGCTGCTAGAGAAAAGAAGCAGATCACAAAGGAAAACCAATCCGAATTATGGCCGACTTCTGTTCACTAACCATGAAGGCAAGAAAAGAATGGAGCAGAGTACTTCTTGCCCTCTATGAAAACAAATTCCAGCCCAGACTACTATACCCTGCAAAACTCTCTTTTAAGGTTGATGGAGAAGTGAAATACTTCCATAACAAAAAACAACTAAAAAATTTCATGATAACAAAGCCAACCCTACACAGGCTCCTGAAAGACGTTCTAAAGAGGGACCAAAATGATAAGAACTCCACGAATGAGATCAGAAGCAACCAACTAAATGGCTTGACTGAGAATTATGGGAAATAGGTGATCATTGTGAGCTGAGCTCGGTGGGTGACCTACATTTACCTAAGGCCAGCAAACAATAAAACACAGGGCAAAAAGGATAAACAACAACAGGTAAATGACAAGTCAATTGTAAGTCAATACATCTCAATGATAACCATCAATGTAAATGGACTCAATTGACCAACTAAGAGAAATAGACTGGCACAGTGGATAAGGAAACAAAATCCAACAATATGCTGTATACAAGAAACACATTTAACTCATAAAGACATTCATAGGCTGAAAGTCAAAGAATAGAAAACAATACTACATGCTCTAGCACCTCAGAGAAAAGTAGGGGTAGCAATCCTAGTCTCAGACAGTCTCAACTTCAAACCAAGAATGATCAAGTGAAATAAAGAAGGCCACTATATATCAGTTAGGAGAAAAATTGAGGAGGAAGAGGTAACACTCATAAATATGCATGCAACAAACATGGGAGCACCCAACTATATAAAGCAAATCTTAATGGACATGAAAAATCTAGTATCCAATGTTGGAGACACTTCCTGGACCTCATCTTGGTCCAAAAAGCCAATATTTATAATCCCAAAGTTACGTTATTGGAATCCCATCAAGTTGATTCCAATCTACCACTTACAATGCAACCCACGGTGAAAATAAAGACAGTAAATTACATTTTCAATCATTGAGAGTCAAGGGGCTCTAAGTCCAGCCATAAAGATGGCTTTCTGGAACCAAGAGAGCGATCCAGGGATTCACCCTGTTTTTATTCAGTGGGGGAGTGGCTTGACAGAATTGTGGGAAATAGGTGATCACTGTGAGCTGAGCAAGGTGGGTGGCCTATATTAACCTAAGGCCAGTTGATAAACAGAAGTCCTAGCCAGCTCTTTACATAGGAAATAGGGTCAGGCTCAGTCAAAATGGAGACAGTCACTCTTCTTTCAAGAAGAGCTGCTCAGGTGGTCCTCCACAGTTCCACCTTCTTTGCTTTGAAGCAGCCGGAACAGTGTCAGTTCTGACCACATAGCCTTTAGCTGTTATTGGGCTGAGTCCCATTCTACCTTCTCTATCAATAATGAAAAGGATTAATAGTGTGGGCCAACATAGGAGTGTCTGTCTCTTCTAAAAGTTGTAAGGTCACCTTGACTTCCATCCTGTCACCTCAAGGGCCTGGCTCTATCTGATTGCCTACAACATTTCCTCCTCTGAAGAAGTAACCTGAACTGCCATGAAGGGATTGTGGGCGATAACCTCTCTGTCTTCTTCTAGCTGAAAGGGGTCATAGTTGTTGACCAGCAGCCAGATATATTCTTTAGAGGTTCTATCTAAAGGCCCAAAAGATGACAGGCATTTTCTCTTGGGTGAACGTATAGCTTTGAGTCTGGAGGAGACAAAGCCAAAGAAACAATTAAGTATGCATGGGTTAAATAATCACAACAGGATAATTATGGAAAAGACAAGTTAGAATCTTTTGTAGACCCATTAGAAGAGACAAAATTTGGTGGATCCCAGTTAAAGGAATCTTAACCTAGCATATTCACTATAGGTTTTACCTATATGACTACCTGAGTTTTTGTATCTTCTAAGAAAGAAATTAGAGCACATATAAGCAAAGCATGAACATTCAAGCCAACAGGTACATTTATAAACCTTTTCCTCTTTTTTTTTTTTGAGACCTAACAATCATAACTCACTAGCTCTTAGACCCCTTTATTCATGGAGTCTGACAGTTTACTATAAGCCCCTCTAGCTTTAGTTAAGAGGAGTCACACATGTATTCACCATCAACATGAAATATCTTCATTATGTCAGAAATTAACCAGGTTAGCTCATATACTTATCATGAAATGCACAGCACTTAGATTAAACCAATGAAATAACTTTTAAATCTTGTACAGGAACAACAATATTAATATGTTTGTAAAAAATCTAAGCATCATTGTTTAGTAGGCAACCTGAACACATTGTAGTATCTCAATTATAGCTAAAGCAAGATGTCTTTCAAAGTCTGTTTCTATTGAGGTACGATGACTGGAAGGAAAGTCAGGGTCCAAAGACAAAGAGACCTGTGCCAATTTCCAGCAATAGGCTGGGTTTCTTTTCCCTCCTATAGTCATGATTACTCAGGGCTCCTCCATAGAGATGGAAGGTAGAGACAACAGTCTGGCCAGAGGGAGAAGGCAGGCCCAGGGCCCTTCAGTCCTACTGGACCATTTGAGAAGCTGAGTCTGAGCTCTGGGGTCTCTGCCTCAGAGTGCAGTCTCACTTCCAGTGGTTACTGTGGCAGTCAGGGCATGGCTTGTGGGCCTCTTAAGGTAGTCCTTCTTATGCTGGCCTGGCTTCTGACAGCAGTAACAGATGAACCTCATTGTCCTTGAGCTCTTCTTGGAGTCAAGAGAATCAAATTTAGGGTCTGTTTTCAGGCTGCAAAAATGGCAGCCATTTTTGATCTCTTTGCTTTCTCTCTTTGGTTTTCTCCCAGTTCCAATTATAGGACACTTAAACAGTTTTTACCAAAGTATCAAATGAGTTGTCTGGAGCAAAAGCTATCTTTTGTAGCTCCTGAACTTATCTTTAAGAATAATCTGTTTCTCTATTTAACATTGGACAAGGCCTCTGAGTTCATGATATAGTTGGAAGAGTCTGTAAAAGAAATCTTGTGCCAATCTCGATCTTTCCCAAGAAGGAAATCTGTAGGAGAACAGTCTACAAAGGAGTAATTAAATTTGTGTATAGCCCATCCATGGTAAGGATCTCTGCAAGTCTGCCATGGACCCAAGTCACCTTCCTCAAAGTGAGGGGCATGAGCTTCTGGAATACAGATAGGAATGTTAGGTTTAAAGTTTCTTATCATGTTGCCCACTATGGGAATGGAACTTCAAGTTAATAGGGCAAAACGTCCTTTAGACAATTGCACTTTCCATGTTTGATCAGAAACTGTCAGGCAAAGGCCAGAATCTTTTTGTAGATGGGCTACACATAAGGGTGGAAATATAAAATGAGATGTGAAATTAAGCCTAGTCTGTTCTTGTAGATGCACTAAAATTTGTGGGCCTGAGAGAATAGTAGATGAGGGCATATTGCTCTCTATAGAATGGAAAACTTAGATCACATCTAAGTAAATGGTCTAAGTATGGGTGGATTAGGTATATAAGCCCAATACTCTTCTCACTGAACCAGGGGAATACATACTGTAGCTGCTAGGAGAGCAAGCACAGCGATGAAAAGATTTTCAGGTGATTGAATCAAACCCTGGCAGTCAACAAGGTGTCACGCCTCAAGAATGGTCTGCTGCAGGCCTTCCCATGACAGGGAATGATGCTCTGCTGCATCCTTTGTTTGATGTCTGTGTAGAGGGTCTGACGTGTTGCACCTGTGAGTTGGATATTGACCATGGAGCCGCCCCATGGGGCAGTGGCGAGGCCTCTTCCATCATAGACGCTGGAAGTCTTTGACTGGGGGGCTGTAGTCTCTCAGTGCTTCTGAGTGACACTGATTTGTCATGGAGCTGACTGGTCCATGGGTGCACACATCAGGATGGAATCCACAATGTTTCTCCATCTCCTGTAACAATACATGCGTATCCTCTGCCCCAATTGAAGAGTGATGCCAGAGCATTCCACACACCTGTTTGGGGGTCCCTCCATTCTACAGGGAGTAAAGACCTCTGAGAATGGTTAGATCCTTGCTCTCAATAAATCCTTTACCCAGATACTCCAGGGCCCTACTGAAACTTACACCCAATTTGTAGCAAGGTTGCAAGAAGCTGTAAACAGGCAGATTTCACAAAATAATGCAGCTAAAATACTTATTTTGCAGTTAGCATATGAGAATGCCAATGCAGATTGTAAAAGGGCCTTAGCCTCAGTACTCCGTACACAGGACTTATGTACTTACATTCGAGCACGCCAGAATATTGGGTCCACCACCCATGCATCTGTGCTCATGGCACAAACTCTATCCCAACAACTTGGTGATAGATTGGATATGATTAAATGCTTTAACTGTGGCAAATGCGGACATACTCGCCGCCGCTGCCCAGATCTTTTTATGAAGTCAACCAACTCTGCTAGGCAGGCTGTTGCAAGACCACACCCTGATCTACCAAATACTCCACGTCCATGTTGCATGAAAGGTTTCCACTGGGCAAAAGACTGTAAGTCTAAATTTCACAAAGACGGCACACTCCTTCAGGGAAATGGAATCTGCCCTTCCCCAGGGCCAGGCACAAATGCAGGGGATAGGCTAAAGCAATGCCATGCTATCCCAGAAGCAACTGAACCAGTTATATCCAGTCCAAACCAGACAGACAACGACCCCACTACCAGGATGTGTACTAGGCAGGACCTTAAGTCCCTCATACGAAGAACAACACAGAGTCCAGGATTAGATTTACCAGCAGCTTCTTGCATCCACTTGTTAGGGGGAGAAAAACCAGTTTTAATCCCTACTGGAATCTATGGGTCACCACCAAAAGAAACAATAGGATTAATTATTGGAAAATTGAGTTCAATTCCTAAAGGCCTTAATATAATTCCAACTGTAGTAGATGGTGATTATAATAAAGAAATATCAGTTGCTGTATGTTCCACTGATATTTGGGTAATTGAGCCTGGTGATCTGATTGCTCAGGTTTTGCTCTTTCCCACAGTTCAGTAATCTCTTCCACTCTACACCTTTCTTGACCCTAATAGAGATAAGCCTTTAAACAAGGAAATTTACATTTCCCAAATTATTTCTAGTCATAAACCTACTTGTACTATTAGATTAAATGGGAAATCTTTTTCTGGACTGATGGATACAGGAGCTGATGTCACCATTATCAATAGTCAATCTTGGCTGTCTACTTGGACAACTAGACCTCCCTCCACAGCTCTGATAGGCTTAGGATCTCCGCAGTCTGTCTCGCAGTGTGCTGCCTCTTTCATATATTGGCCCTGATGGACAGAAAGGTATTATAACGCCTTTCACTGCACCTGTTCCAGTCAATACTTGAGGCAGAGATCTTATGAAAGAATAGGGTGTTGTTTTAACTACTTCTGCCCCACAGAAATGTGTATCACCTGCTAGCAAGATGATGGCTAAGATGGGCTACCAAGAAAACAAAGGCTTAGATAAAAGCTTGCAAGGTAGTACTCTCCCATTTAAACCTTTAATAAAACAAGGTAGATGTGGCATTGTCTATGAGCCAAATTTATAGCAGGGGCCATTGTCACTTCTCTGCCTATTTCTGCACTGCCAATTCAATGGAAAACAACAGAGCTGAAATGGGTTTCACAATGGCCCTGAACTCAAGAGAAGCTGAAGATCTCCTGCACTGGTAGAAGAGCAATTACAATTAGGGCACCTTGAGCCTTCTGTTAGCCCATGGACTACACCAGTGTTCGTTATTCCAAAAAGATCAGGCAAGTGGAGATTAATACAAGAATTAAGGGCTGTGAAAGCTTGCATGCTGCTGATGGGGGCACTACAACCTGGTCTTCCTAGTGTTACAGCAGTACCTAGACACTGGCCTATGGTTGTCATTGATCTCAAAGACTGTTTTCTTAATATTCCTCTCTCTCCTCAGAACCGACAGTTTTTTGCATTTTCAGTATCTAGTACTAATTTTAGTGAGCCAGTAAGGCGTTTTCAATGGACAGGTCTCTTACAGGGAATGGCAAATAGTGCCACATTGTGCCAGTTGTTTGTAGCACAGACCTTAAAGAGATGTAGAACTCAGTTCTCTCAGGTTTATATCATACACTACATGGACGACATATTGCTGGTTATGTCTTTCAAGCCTAACTTGCTAAGACTGTTTGAAGAAGTAAAACGAGATTTATCTGCCTTCAGCCTTCAACTAGCACCTGAGAAAGTACAAATGATTGGTCCTTATAACGATTTGGACTGTATTGTTTCTGGAAAGGTAATTAAGCCACAAAAGATTCAAATAAGAATAGATAGGCTACAAACTCTAAATGATTTCCAAAAACTATTAGGAGACATTAACTGGCTCAGACCAAAATTAGGCATAGCAACCTATCAGTTACAAGGATTATGTAGCATTCTGCAAGGTGATAAAGATTTAAATTCTTCCCGACAACTCACAGAAGAAGCCAAGCAAGAACTAAAATTAATTGAAAAATGTCTTCATTCAAGACAGTGTTTCAGAATTGACATTACTCAACCTCTTTATTTGTTTGTGTTAAAAACCCCCATTTTCCTACCGGGATATTAGGACAATGTATTAATAAGGTTCTTTCCCCTATGGAGTGGCTGTTTTTGCCAAATCAAGTAGCAAAATCTCTACAGTTATATGTAGAACAGATAGCAAAAGTAGTGACCATGGGAAGAGGTAGAGCATGTCAGCTTTTTGGACATGATCCAGATGTTATTGTAGTCCCACTAGATGCTCAACAGAAACAGACATTGCTCCAAATTGCCTTATTCTGGCAGGTGACATTTGCCCAATTCCTAGGGACCATCGACAATCACTATCCAAGTGATCCTGTCTTGCAATTCTTCCTTCGCACCTCTATTATGCTTCCTAAAGTTACCCAATTACAGCCTCTGGCAGGGGCCCCAACTTACTTTATAGATGGCTCTTCCAGAGGAAAGGCAGCTATCTGGAGCTGCTCATTCCAACACTCATTCTCTACACAAGGAGATTCCGCACAGTGCTCAGAGATTAAGGCTATCCTCTATGTTATAGAGCAATTTGCAGATCAGGCCTTTAATATATTAAGTGACTCTTCATACGCAGTACATCTAACTGAAAAGATTGAAACTGCTCCACTATTGAGCCAACCTTATTACAACTGTTTTTAAAATTGCAAAAAGCTATACTCAACAGAACTGCTCCCTTCTTTATCGATCATATTAGAGCCCATTCCAATCTCTCAGGTCCATTATCCTTGGGTAATTATAATGCAGATGCTCTTATTAACTTGATTTCTGTTTTTGATAAAGAAAAAGGATCCCATGAATTTTTTCATCAAAATTCTAGATCTCTGCAAAGGGAGTTTAAAATTACCAGAGCTCAAGCGAGACAAATAGTCATGTCATGCCATTCCTGCCAGCTCATTCGTAGGCCTATTCCTCAGCAAGGCTGCAATCCCAGAGGTCTAAAAACCAATCAATTATGGCAAATGGATATTACCTATATAGCCTCTTTTAACAAACTAAAGGACATTCATGTTTGTATAGATACCTTTTCACATATGATGCATGCTACCTGTCAATCAGGAGAGCAAAGTCGACATGTCATACAGCATTGTGTATCAGCCTTTGCTACATTAGGAGTGCCACAAAAATAAAAACTGATAATGGCCCCATGTTGGGTGCCAATTGTTGGAGACACTTTTGGACCTCATCTAGGTCCAAGAAGCCAATATTTATAATCTCAAAGTTACGTTATTGGAATCCCATCAAGTTGATTCCAATCTACCACTTACAATGCAACCCACGGCAAAAATAAAGACACTAAATTACATTTTCAATCATCGGGGAGTCAAGGGTCTCTAAGTCCAGCCACAAAGATGGCTTTGCAGAACCAAGAGAGTGACCCAGGGCCTCACCCAGTTTTTATTCAGTGGGGGAGTGGCTTGAGGAGGATTGACTGAGAATTGTGGGAAGTAGGTGATCATTGTGAGCTGAGCTAGGTGGGTGCCCTACATTTACCTAAAGCCAATTGATAAACAGAAGTCCTAGCCAGCTCTGTACATAGGAAATAGGGTCAGGCTCAGTCCAGATGGAGACAGTCACTCTTCTTTCAAGGAGAGCTGCTCAGGCGGTCCTCCACAATCTTAACAGGAGAACTTAACACCCCCTTATCACAAAAAGATAGGTGAAACAGACAAAAACTTAGCAAAGGAATAACAGAACTGAACCAGAGCTTGAAACAAATGGACTTGGCGGACACATACAGAGTGTTGTACCCAAACACAGCTGAATACACATTTTTCTCAGCTGCACATGGGTCATTTTCTAAAATAAACCACATACTAATCCATAGGTCATGTTTAAGTATATGCAAGAAAACAGAAATTATCCCATGTATATTATATGAACACAGTTCAATGAAACTGGAAATAAATGACAAAAGAAACCAAAAAACACCCTAGATGCATGGACATTAAATGACACCCTACCCAGAAACCAATGGGTCACAGATGACATTAAATAAGAAATTCAACAATATAAACAATTCAATGAAAATTCAAGCACAACTTATCGGAATTTATGGGATACGATGAAAGCAGTTCTATGAGGAAAATCATAGCTGTTGTAAAGCCCAAATAATTTTAAGATCACATATAGAAATAGATAGATAAAATGTGTTTCAATTAAAAGGACCCACTCACTGGTTTTCGGCCCTAGAGCTTGAGTAATCCATGTTCCTAAAACAAAGAGGACATAAGAAAACCTTGGATGGGGTCCTGTTACTTGGAAAACAACTAAAACAACTGAGACAGCCAAGAAGTTGCCCTTGGCCCTCCCCTTGTTTGAATTCTCGCAGGAGACATATGTTCCCAAAACCCAAGGCCTCACTATTAGAAAGCCATAACAACAGAATGTCCCGGGTCACAATGCCTCGATTTCTTAAAAATGTTCCCGGAGCATGACAACCACAAGGTTAGACCCCCCAGCTATCCCCGGACTTACTCCATTTGGTCATCCGGTATTGTAACTCACCAATTATTGTAAAGGACAACCTACACTAACCAATGCGATTTGCTTCTGTAACTTGCTTGCTCCCCCTCCCCATTTTGTGGTTTTTGCCTTTAAAAAACTATGCCTGTTACATGAAAGGCGCGCTCTGCTCCTGCGTGTGCAGACCGCCCTACGTATACGTAGATAATAAAACTTTCCCTTTGTGATTTGCATGAGAGACCGACTCTTGGGGTCTTCCTTCGCAGCGACTCGACCCTTACACTGTGAACTCACACATTCGGGAAAACACAATGGGAACAAATAAACACCCTAATAATTCACATTCAACAACTACATAAAGAAGAGCAAACCAAACCCAGAACTTTAGAGTGGAAGAAATCATAAAGATTAGAGCAGAAATTAATTCAGTTGAGATGAAGAAAACAGTTCAAAGAATTAAAGAAACAAAAAGCTAGTTCTTTGAAATAGTAAATAAAATTGATAAGCCCCTAGCTAACCTCATCAAAAAGAGGGGGGAAAAAAAAAAACCTCAATGCAAGCAATAAGGAATGAAAAGGGTGTAATTACCAGAGACCCAGACCTGGTGGCTATTCAGAAGATTATCAATAGCTACTTTGAGAATCTCTACTCTCACAGAATACAAGACACAGAAGAAATGGATAGATTCCTAGAAAGGTACAAATTACCAAAGCTGAATTGACAAGATATATCCACTCTCAATAGCCCAATAACAGCCAATGAAATACAAGATGTAAAGAAAACTTACCGAAAAAGAAAGGTCCAGGCCCGGATGGATTCACAACTGAATTCTATAAGAAATTACAGATGTAGTCCCTATACTCCTCAAACTCATCAATGAAATTGAAAAGGAAGTAATCCTCCCAAAATCATTCCTGGAAGCAAGTATTATACTGATACTAAAACCAGGGAAGGATGCAAAAAAAAAAAAAAAAAAGAGAGAGAGAGAGAGAGAGAGAGAACTACAGATGAGTCTCCCTCCTGAACATAGATACAAAAATCCTCAATAAAATCCTAACAAATAAAATACAACAAATCATCAAGAAGATCATACACCATGACCAGGTTGGATTCATCCCAGGGATGGAAGGATGGTTCAATGTTCAAAAATCTATTAATGTAATACACTATATCATAGAGTGAAAACTAAAAACCACATGATCATCTCCATTGATGCAGAAAAACTTTTTTCAATGTCCAACACTCATTCATGTTCAAAGTCCTTCACAGAAAATTGGAATACATGGACTCTACTTCAATCTTGTAAAATCAATTTATGAAAACAAAATGGCTAACATAATTCTAAATGGGGAAAAGCTGAAATCTTTTACTCTTAGATCTGGTACAGGACAAGGATGTCTTCTATCACCACTACTATTCAATATAGTTCTAGAATCATTAGTTACAGCCATTAGACAAGAGAAAGAAATAAAAGGAATAAGAATAGGTAAAGAAGAAGTTAGATTATCATTATTTGCAGATGACATGATACTTTACTTGGAAGATCCAAAAACTCCACCAAGAAGCTATTAGAATTAATACAGAAATTCAGTAGCATAGCTGATTCCAAAGTCATTACCCAAAAGTCAATACCATTCCTCTACACAGATAACAAACACACTGAGAGAGAAATTATAGAAACAATACCTTTCACAATAACACTGGGAAAAAGGAAATACCTTGGAATTAATCTAACTAAAGAAATCAAAGAACTTTTCAAGGAAAATTACAGTACTCTTAAAAAAGAGATCATAGAGGATTTCAGAATATGGAAATATATTCCAGCTCCTAGATAGGAAGAACCAACATTGTGAAGATGGCCATACTTCCAAAATTGCTTTACCAATTTAATGCAATCCCTATCAAACTAACATCAACATACATCACAGAGCTGGAGAAATTGTTTCTAAAATTTATTTGTAACCAGAAAAGAACTAGAATAGCAAAGGCAATCCTGGGCAATAAAGACAAGGCAGGAGGCATTACAATTCCTGACTTGAAATTATACTACAAAGGTACTGTGGTAAAATCAGCATGGTACTGGCAATGAAATAGACCTGAGGATCAATGGAATAGAGTAGAAGATGCAGAAACCTCTACCAACACAGTCAACCAACTGATCTTTGACAAAGGGGCCAAACATGCTCACTGGAAGAAAGATAGCCTTTTTAACAAATTGTGCTGGAAAAACTGGCACTCTACATGCCGAAAACTAAAACTTGACCCAGGTCTATCACCATTCACTAAGCTAAAGACAAAATGGATTAAAGATTAAATATTAAAACAGAAACACTAAATCGCCTGGAAGAGAAAGTATGAGGAACTCTTGAAGTCATATGGGTAGGAAAAGACTTCATGAACAAAAATCAAATCGCAAGGGAAACATTTGAAAGAATTAACAACTGGGACCTGCTGTTATTGAGAAGTTTTTCCATGTCATAGGAAATTACCAACAAAATGAAAAGACAACCCACAAATTTAGAAAAATTCATAACAAATAAGCACTTAGACAAAGGTCTGCTCCCTAGAATTTATAAGGAACTAAAAACACTAGGGCCCCAAAATTTAAAGACCCAGTCCAGAAATGGGCATGCGAGATTAACACACACTTCTCAGAGCATGAAATTAAAGAAGCGAATAAATATATGAAAAAATGCTCCACATCACTAGCCATCCATGAAATGCAAATCAAAACACCACTGAGATATCATCTCACCCCAGAAAGAATGGCTATCATAAAGAAATCAACCAACAAAATATGTTGGAGATGATTTGGGGTAAAAGGAACCCTTCTCCACTGCTAGTGGGAATGTAGACTGGTGCAACCATTATGGAAATCAGTGTGGAGACTCCTTAGAAAACTTGGACTGGAAATCCCATTGAATCCAGCTATTCCTCTACTGGGAATTTGCACAAAGTATCTGAAAACATCATATCAAAGGGATATATGTGTGATTATGTTTACAGCAGCACAATTTGTGATAATCAAATTTTGGAAACAACCAAGATGTTCATCAACTGAGGAATGGATGAAAAAGATGTGGTATTTTTATACAATGGAGTATTTCTCAACTATAAAGAATGATAAACTAGATGATATCCCTTGAAGATATACTCATAAATGAAATAAACCAGACACACATGTGTAAATATTGTATAGTTTCTCTAGTATAAGAATTCAAAAAAAGAAATACAAATACAAAGGTATAGTACAACTAAAAGTTAAAGCAAGAACTTGAGGACTAGACAATGAAAAGAGAGCCAGGAGAAGAGCTAGGAAACATGACAGGGGCAAGCCATACTATTATGTGTACAAGATTGGTAAGGCAATGATCCTGAGAATCTTTAGAAGATTTTTGAATCTTGCAATTAATTGGAATGATTCTCACCCTGACTAGCTACATATACTGACACCTGTGAACTAAGAAACTGCACTGAAGATGGCAATTTGTAATAGTAGGTTCATGCTTGGAGTGCCTGTCCTTCTGGTGTTCTGAATACAGGCTGCTTGTCATGACATACCAGTTGCTGCTGTGCTTTCTCTTGGGTAGATGATTGTTGAAAAAGGATGGTTTGGTGAATGAAGGCAGGAAACAGGAAAAGGAATGTTACCGGATTGTTCTGTTACAAGGTTGTATATGGTTAGATTTCTGGACTTAAGTGTAAACATAAGAATTATATAATTTTTATGCCTATTTTTAAAATATATTTTATTTTTTTAAATGTTTTTCATCATATTCCGTATGGACTTAAATTTCAACATATCAATACTTGATGAAAAGATACCTGTTCCATGTTATGCCTAAGACATTTGATATTCAGACAGATAGTGAGTTTAACAGCCTAGGTTGTATGGTAATAACAATAAGGTTCTCTTCCTTCGGGTTAACAACCTAAGTTTGCAGACCAAAGTTAGAGAAAAAGGAGGGCCACAAGGAAAGCCAACGTTTTGGGTCTAGCCTTCAAAGGTCAATTAAGACTCAGGACATATGAGATCTTGTACTGTAATGTCATGTAACTCAGTAGTATCTCAAATTTTCTGATCAAGGAGATTAAGGGGCCAAAGAAGAAAGTGATCAATGATGCAGTGTGCCTAAGGAGAGTCACATGGAGAGAGAACACTTCTCAGGCTTTCATGGGGAGCACATTGGCCAAGCAATGGCCATGACTTATCCACATGGCTGACACTGACAAAGGTTCTACAATCTGAGGTATAGGATCTCAGGATAAATCCTGAGGGGATTTGACTGACCTTATCAGACCCAAAAGCTACAAGTCTTGTTGCATAGGTCTTGCTTTATCTTGGTCTTAACCATCAAGCAGAAAAGTATAAAAATGAAGTACAAGAAGTAAAACCATGTTATGTTGAGCTTTAGGGGACTCAGGTCAACACTTTCTGATACTGCCAGTCAAGCGGAAACTGAGTACTATTATGGATTCCTGGACTGTTTTAGAATAACTTTGCTGAGTTAAAACATCTATAATATTCAAATGATGGAACTAAATAAAAAAGGGGATATATAAATGAATGTCCATTTTGTATCTGTGTATTCAAAATGGTTAGCATAGATATATAGTTACATTTTCTTAATGAATACATGGATTTGTTGTAATGTTTGTAAATAGGATATCATGTCTGCATCTTGTACAGCAAATAACCACTAGGAAGACAGTAGGCAATGTTTTTTTTATTGAAACTGTCCTACTATTTTGATTTGAAACTTTCTCATTGCTATTTGTCCATTAATAAAATTATGGAAAAAAAGAGAAAAAAAAAACAAAGTGGAAGGAAAAAAAATAATAAAGTCTAATCTTTCTAATTGATATGCAATAAATATATTCTGAGAATTTTTTCCATCACAGCTATAGTCCTTCTCATGGTTTAAATATGCACACATTTACATAAATTTAAATAGCACAAGCATCGTTAGTTAAGAATAATTTGAAACATTGGATGGTAAATTTGCATATAAAATATAGGGGAATGTCTACATTACTATATGTTGTCTTCCTTTCTCAAATTTTTTGAAGATACGATCCATTTTTCAGTATATTAAGACTAATCTATTAAACACCCACATCAACGAATAGAAGGAGAAATATTAAGCTCCGCATTTCATATGTACCCTCCAAACACTATCTCATCACAAAGATAGAGTATATGTACAAATAAACAGGTCAATGTCTGTAGTTTAGGACTTAATGCTATTTCTCTCAACTCTGTGACTAGTCTGTTCCAATCTCTTCTTATGGTTGCAAGTTAAAGAAATATGTTAGTAATTTTACATAGATGAGATGTTCATGGAGAGTTTTACTTAAAGGAATGATAATTAGCTGAGTTGAACCAGAATTTAAGCTAGAAAATGAAAGCAATGGCCAACTAGAAGAAGAGGAAGATGAAAATCAATTTAAAGGATGAGAGGTTTATTTTGGCTCTGGCTTCCAGGACACAGTCAGTTGGCTCCAAGGCAGGAAGAGGATGGCAGAGGACATGGCAGGAGGAAAGCAGCTAAGTCACAGCAGCTAGGAAGGAGAGAAAGAAAGGAGGAATCAGGCACAAAAGACCTGTCCTTCCACTTCAAACTCCACATCCCAACCAGGTCTGCTATGAACTCACCAGAGAATTAATCTACTTATGAGTGAGCCTAGCACATGGATGATCCAATCACTTTTCAACCATATGAGACTTTGGGGGGACATTTTAAACCTAAAACATAACATGTGTTAATCTGTTATGGGGTTAACAAAGTACTATAGATTTGGTGACTTATAAATAAAAGTTTTAAAAAATATTTGTAATATTTATAAAGGTTGAAAATCTGAGGTCAGGGAGGCAGCATGGCTGTATTGTAGGAAGGGCCATGTCTAATATGCTGAATACCATCTTCTTATATTCTAAGATAGAATAAAGAAACCTAGAGAACTCTCTGAGCTCTCTTTTGTAAGGGATCAAATCTTAAGAAGGCTGTGCCTCATGACCAAATTCTCTTGCAAAGAACTTGTCTCCTATTACCATTGCATTAGGAGTTAGAATTTCAGTATGTGAATTTTGAGAGGACACAAACATCTAAAACATTCTAAGTTAACAGTAAGATAAATTATTTTGCAATTATTTTTGCAACAAATTCATTTTTTAATTTATTTTTACCATTTAACTTGTTTTAATGTTTCTTCACATATGTTGAAAAATACTGAAGTACAGACAAAGAATAATCATAATGTTGTAGCTAATGTTATAAATACGGAATTATAAATTTAAAGCATTTTCTGGTTTAAAAAATAAATCTGGTATTCATTGAAGCTCTGCAGGGTCTCTGTGTCTAGTAGGGCTGGTCTCTGCCCTCCTGAGCCTGCTCACCTTTATTCATTTTTCCAGGTCCTCCACATCCACCTCTTGTCCTCCCATTTGCTCCATCAAAGGTTCAGGAGGGCCACCTGGACCATGTGGTCTTCCTCCATGAAAGTCATCTCAGTCCATGCAATGGGCACCATGGAAGCCACCTCTGTCTCCATCATGGTGGGGAGGGGGACACAGTGGAATGGATGCTGGAGAGCCTGGTGGCTTCAGTAAGCCTGGTGGACCCATGTATGAAGGACCAGATCTTGATCTAGGCCTCCCATAGATCCAGAAGAAGACTCTGACAACAGTGCAATTTATGTACAAGGAATAAATGACAATATGACACTTGATGACCTGGCAGACTTCTTTAAGCAATGTGGGGTTAAGATTAACTTGAGAACTGGGCAACCCATGATTCACATCTACCTTGAGAAGGAAACAGGAAAGCCCAAAGGTGATGTCATGGTGCCCTATGAAGATCCACCAACTGCCAAGGCTGCTGTGGAGTGGTTTGATGGGAAAGATTTTCAAGGAAGCAAGCACAAAGTCTTCCTTGCTTGGAAGAAGCCTCCAATGAACAGTATATGAGGTGGCATGCTGCCTTGAGATGGCAGAGTGATGACATCACTGCTCCATGGAGGTCCAGGTGGCCCAAGAGGTCCTGGAGACTAATGGGTCACCTGGGAGATGATTGAGGAAACAGAGGAGGCTTACCTCCAAGAGCCTCCTGGGGTTCCTTGGAAAGCCCTCTGGAGGAGGAAATGTCCACTGTCAGCTGGAGATTGACAATGTTCCAATCTGGGTTGGAAAGCAGAACTTTACCTGGAGAACAGAATGCAACCAGCGTAAGACCCCCAAACCTGAAGGCTTCCTCCCACCACCCTTCTCATCCCTGCTTGGTGATCATGGCAGGGGTGGCCCTGGTGGCATGCAGGGAGGAAGAGGAGCCCTCATTGGCCATAGCAGTTGTAGTGAAATCTTCACAGTAAGATAAATTTAAATAGCTCATTTGTTTACTGAGCTTTAATATAGTAGTAGGTTGCAGATTAGAAAACAAGAATGAATTATTCTGCACACATTGTATTGCTTTAGAAAGCATATGTCAGTTTATGTCAGCTTTGGCCAAACAGGCCAAATCAAATGGATAATTGCTGTCATCCATATTGGATATGAGTGGGGAGATTTTGCAGTACAGATAAACATTAATAAAGGCAAGGATCCAAAAGTAAGCAATGGTAAAGATATGAAATTAATCTGGTGGTGCATGCTTATAATCCCAGCACTCAGGAGCGAGAAACAGGAAGGAGGATCACTGAGAGTTCAAGACCAGCCTGGTCTACAAAGTGAGCTGATGGCCAGCCTGAACTTCACATCAATACCCTGTCTCAAAAAGGCAAAAACAAAACCAAAAGCAAAGATAAGTGCATTAGTGATAGTTCTAGGCTAGACTAAACAGCAATGTGGCTTTTGAAACATCACAGAGAAACAGAAAGAAGCATTTGGAAATTAAGCCTCCAATCTATTCAGCCTTTATTTCATATTTTCTTTTAAGTAGACAAGGCTTCTTTGTAAAGCACACAACTTTGCCATCGATGTTCACATCTCAATGTGAGCTGCCCAGTGAGTAACCTCTTGAGTGCTTATTAAGTTTCTTTCTTCCTTGTCATTGCTGTACCACATGTAGGCAAATTGTTTTAAGTTTCCTTGATTTGGTATTTTTAGTAAGAGTCACATATGAACATATAGAATATAATAAAACACAAGGGATGAAGGTCAAACTTTCTTACAGGTCATTGTAAATTTTCAGAAGCTAAAGGCACAGTAATGAAGTAATGATAGATTAATACTATAATATTAATAAGAATAAAATCAGGTTTAGAAAAGAATGAGTGAAGATCAGTTTTGTTACATTATCTTTTTTCTTTCAAATTAGTATAGAAAAATGTACACAAAACTGTAAAAAAAAAAAAAAAAGTAAAAGGACTTTACAGAAAGTAATATAAAGTCGATTGAAATTTGTTATGCACATACACCTTTCCCTGTGGTAAAAGCAATCATTACAGACTGCAAAAATGTATTTAAAAAATCAAGAAAAAAGGAAAAGAAATACTATAGTTCTCAGGATATATTTATTTATTTCACTCAATCGATTAAAATTCAGTAGAATTTGTTGATCATAGTTTCCATAATTTTGTCTGAAAACAAGGGGGAAAGAAACAAACTCACCTGATTTTTCTCTTCACTGCTCTTTAACTTGCACTAAAACACATGTGGTTTTAAACAACTACACAACCCTGAGGCAAGTTTAGACAGAAAAGATATGTGAACAAAATGGCAGAGGAGAAATAGCAGAAGGTTATATCTCATTGATAACATTGCAAAGAAGTTTTGATACTAGACTTGAAAATTCTTGTCTTTTACAACTTGGAAGGCAAAAAAATCCTTTAAAACACTTAAGCCCATAATTTTTGGTGCTAAAATAAGTAAAATATAATTCATAATAAAACATAATTCCTAATTCATTCATGAAATAGTTATTTAACTTGGATAATGAAAAGAAAAACATGTTGGATTTGAGCTTCTTCCTGTCATGAACAATACTCCTTTAATGTTGGTAATTCACTTACCATAGCAAAAGTCAATATTGGCAACCAATTCACTGGGCTATTCCAGGAAAGAAAGAAGAGCTGGCTGGCAATCATACATTTCTCTTCAATTAGAATAGTTCATCTACTGGTCTTGAAAGCTACCCACCTGAAATCTCTGAAAAGGTAATAGCAGATGCCAAAACAGCAAATGAATGAGGCTTTAGAAAAAACCAATAAGAAATGATTTCTCAGATGATTACAGAGTTGAAAGACATGCTTACTGACTCTAGAGCATTTGTAGATTAGAAAATAGAGGAGCATAGGAAAATGACAGAAACCATGAACACCCAACATAGGAAAAAAAATGGAATCCAGGCAGACAATGCAAAACAGATATGGAAGAGATTTAAAATTCTATTGAAAGCTTATGCATCAGAATGAATCAATGTGAGAACAGGGTCTCAGACATAGAACACAAGGACAGAAAACAAGTGCTATTAGAGAAATGGAAAAAAATCACCTAAAAATGGAAGCCCATCAGAATCACAGCAAACTTTTCAACAAGAATGCTTGTTAAGATAGCTCAGAGTGCAATATTTTGAGCCCTAAAAAGAAACAGCTCCCAATCTAGCTTGAGGTGTCCCACAAAACTTTGTCCCATGACAAAAAACATTTAAGGAAATTCATGAACATCAAGCCAGCACTCCAAAATGTTCTTCTGACAGAAATTCTAGAAAGATATAACAAGGATTACAACTTCATTAATTCCATCAGAATGACTCTACCAGGGAAGGCAAAGAACTAAACAGAGCTGAGAGGAAGGAGTCAACAATAGGAAAGCAATGTGACAAGGTATATCAACACATGCAATTTATAACCACAAATGTTAATGGCCTGAATTCACTACATAAAATAAACTGACAGATTAGTTTAAGAAGCAAGATATAACAATATGTGGCATAGATGAAATACATATATTTCAAAAAGAAACTCAAGAACTGAGTAAAAGGGTCAAAAACAGTATTCCAGATGGCATGAACATAGAAAAAAGAAGGGTCAGCTATTCTGTTTGCAGAATAAGTCAATTTCAAGGCAAAATTGATTAAGAGACAAAGAAAGTCACTACATCCTAGTGAAGGGAACAATCCAAGAAGAGCTAAGAATTATAAATATATATGCACCAAATGCTAGTGCATTCAACTGTATAAAATATTGTCATGAAAAATCAAATCAGTTCTATTATAGGGCTGGCCTGATAGCTCAGTGGACTAAAGCATCTGCTTAGACAGAACACAAAGGACAGGGTTCAATCCCTGGTGTACCATGCCAATCCCATCTCCAGGGCGTGCTGTGAGGGAAGTTGAGACTGGGCATGTAGAGCATGCCTGTAATCTCAGCACGTGGGAGGCTGAAAACAGGAAAATCACTACAAGTTTTAATCTATGTAGTGAGACCCTGTAGGCCATGTAGATCCCACATAAATACAGAAAAAAAGCACTAATACAATTATAATGAAAGGCTTCAATACACCACTGTCATAAATGCACAGGTCAAGAAGACAAAAAATTAGCAATGAAACATCAGAACTAAACCAAGGAAATGAGTTAGTTGATGTCTATGAAGTATTCCACACTGCAATATCAGAATACACATTCTTCTCAGATACACATGGGATTTTCTCCAGAATAGAGCACATATGAGCTCACAGAATATTCTTAAGTAAATGTAAAAGAATTGAATTTATCCCATGCATATTACTGAATCATAGTGCGATGAAATTGAAAATCAATGACAAAAGAAACCACAAGAATTTCATAAACACATGTAAATCAATTCACACCCTCCTCGAAGAAGACATTAGGCAGTTTCTCCAATTACATGATAATGAAAATGCAACATACAAATGTTATGGGAAGCAATAAAAGCAGTTCTATAAGAAACACTCTTAGTGGTAAATTCTCATATCGGGAAAACAGACCAAGCTCAAATAAAACATTTAACATTAAACCTATATCTTCTGGTTAAGGAAGAGCAAGTCAAGTTCAAAAGTCCTATGAAGGAGGAAACTAGAATGACTGAGAATAAATTAATGCAATGGAGACTAAGAAAACAGTATGAAAAATAAATAACTCAAAGACTTGCTTCTTTGTAAGATTAAACAAAATTGACAGAAGCTTAGCCAACCTTATCAAAAAAGGAATAAAAGGCTAAAATCAGTGAAATTAGGAATGAAAAAGGTGAAGCCACAATTGATCCTGTAGAAATCTGAAAGATCATCTATCCCCACAAGAACCTATATTCTAATGATAGAAAAATCAAAAAAAAAATAGACCAAAGCTGAACCAATAAGCTATGAAAATTCTGAATAACCCAATATGGGTCAATGAAATTGAAGATGTAATTAAAATCCTGCCAACAAAGAAAAGCCCAGAACCTGATGGATTCACTGCTGAATTCTATAAGAAACTGGAGAAAACATAATACTACTTCCCTTCAAACTCTTAATGAACTTGAAAGGGAAGCAATACTCCCAGATTCTGCATTTTGACATTTTTGAAGCTCGCCATAACCACCCAGCTAGAGTCCTGCCAGCTTTCCAGAGTCTGCCAAAGTTCTTAAATGGCTCCAGGAAAGCTCCACACGTGCTCCTGCTGGGCCCACAGATCGTTGCTCTCCCACTTGCCACGGGCCACTCAGAGTTCTCCTAAGTTCTTAAAAGATTGGAGCAGCACCAGCAAAAGCTCCACACCTGCATTCTGGCAGTTAAGGAAGGTCAGAGCTTACCAGAGTCCTGCAGGCTTCCCAGAGTCCACCAAACTTCTTAAATGGCTCCAGGAAAGCTCCGCACCTGTGTGCATTAGGCCCACAGGTCACACCTCTCCTGTGTCCTGCAGGTGACTCGGAGTCTCCTTCGTGTGAGAACCTGAGAGACAAAAATGGAATCTGAAAGGTACAGTAGACACTGGTAAAAGGGGATGAACTTATTCAAAAGGGAAGAGTCACTGAGTTGAGGAGAAGGACAGGAGAACAGGTGGGGCAAAGAGATTTATATATGTATGTAAATGGGATGATTTGGACAACTTTACTGTGAATTTATCCTGGTCTATGGAAAGAAGTAGTTAATGCTTTAATTTGTTTCATCTCCTTTTTTCAATTGTTTGTACCTTTTCTCTTCTTAATTTCTTATACATTTCTTTCTTTTTTACTTTCTTCCTCCAATTTTACATGCATATATCTGGTAGTATGAATAACTGGTTGGAAGACAACATTGTGTATTACAAAAAATACTGCGAAATTCATATTACTTTGTTAAGTGACAATCTGTACCATTTGTAATATTTTTCTATTTTAATTCTAATTTTTACTCCCTTTAAAAAATAAAATGAAAAATTTTTTTAGAAAAAAAAAATACTCCCAGATTCATTCTTGCAAGCAAGGATTACCCTGATATCAAAACCAGATATCATATGAATCTAATTACAAAAAGAGAACTATAGGCCAATCTCCAACATAGATACAAAAATCTTCAAGAAGATGCTGGTGAACAGAATACTGAAAATCATCAAGAAGATTTTGGTGTGCACCTATAATCCTAGTGCTTGGGAGGCTGAAAGCAGGAGGACCACTACGAGTCTGATCTGTGTAGTGAGACCCTGTAGACCCTGTACTAAATAAATAAAATATATATATATGATTATAATAGGATTATAAAGTTATTATTATAAGATTAAGATCATTATTTTATATATATTATTAAGATTATAAACTGCAAAAAAGTGGGATTCATCCTGGAGATGCAGTGATGTTTCAATATATGCAAATCAATAAATTGATGCAACATATTCACAGAATCAAGGATGAAAATCACAGGTGCCTCACAGTGCAGATTTAATTCCAACATGAGCTATAATAAGCACATTCACACAAAAGTGGAGAAATTTCTTGCTCTCTGATTTTGGGCCAAGCTTGGCTAAAAAGGGGGCTTGTCAAGAGTTTGAATGGAGCAAAGAAAGTGAGGTTAGAGCGTGCATCTCTTTAGCTCCTATCTTGTGCAGCTGCCAGAGATTACTTGTGCCCGTAGCTAAATGTCACAGAACCTCTCAGGGTGTCCTTTGCTATATGACTTTGTCTTATTTACCCAAATCCACCTCTGCCTTTGGTTCCTTCTAGCATGAGGTGGCTACAGTTCTACTGTCATGAACACAGCAGTACTGAAGGAGCCCGTGTAGTTAGCCCGTGCATGTCTGTGCCTTGGTACAATGGTACTCGTATTAAGTCTCCCTCTCATTTTCCTCTGTTAAGTGTACCTATCATGCTACCAGACCCCTGACTGATGCACAAGGGAACAAGAATCCCACTCACAATTGCTCTCTTCCCTTATGTTTTATTATTTTGTTATCGATATTAGAATATTTTAAACTCATCTTT
>NW_004524841.1:997929-1031572 GCF_000260255.1 Octodon degus
ATTATGATATATACTGAGATATTATAATGCAATTGTATTTTATATTCTTTCCATTATGGAAATAATACAAAGTAACAAAAAATACAATTGCATTATAATATTTCAGTATATATCATAATTAAAGTACATCAATTATACTATTTTCCCTGCAGATTTTTACTTTTTGTTCCATAGGCATATAAATGGCTTAGCTTCAAGACTAAAGTTTTTGTTTTGTTTTAATGCCATCTCACTTTTTATGGCTGTCTTTTAACTGCTTAGATTTAAATGAATATTTGTTCAACTCAGGAAGCACAAGCGCATTTTAAGCTTTCAGTCAATTTTATTCTGTCATGGTGAATAGCTCTTATTTATATTGCACTAATCCTTTAAACTATGTTTCTTATTGAAAATTCCCTTTTAAAAATAATAACTATATTTCACTTTATGTATTTTTCATATTAATAGTTCATGACACAATATGAAAATTGTAGATAAGGCTTCTTCAAATAATTGAGGCAATTATGTATTTTAATTTACTATATTATAATGTGTTTGAATTTACATGCTCATTTTCTGAACTTACAGTTTGCATTCAGTTGACACAATGAACTAGTATACTAAATTTTTTTTGCCTTTTGGGGGTCTTTTTCTGTATATTAGGGAAGGGTCTACCAGGTCTCACTATTAGATCGGCCTCGTAGTGATCCGCCTGTTTACATACTCCCAAGAGCTGGGATTACAGGTGCGCGCCACGGCGCCCAGTCCAGTTACCCTCTCAGCATGTCCCTGGGGCGGGGCCGGCATGGCAGGCCCCAGGATCAAACCCCCAACCCCTGCACTTGTTTGCAGGTGCCTTAAACTGCTGAGCTATTTGGCTGGCCCAATATACTAATTTTTGAACTACCATTATAATCTTCCTGATACAAAAACTTCTTTCTTTGTTTTTGCCTTTTTTACAATAATTTTCCTTATTAGTTTGGCCCTTTCAGACTCAGTTGTTATGATCACTCTATGTTGATTATGAGGAAAAATTTCTCCAAAGACACTATCCATTACATTTATTTTAGATGGTTTCTTTTTAGAGTTACGTTCACTTTTTTCCTGTGACTTCTACTTACTCTTCTTTCTTTAATATTATTCATACTGCTCACTGTATCTCATTTCTTATATTAAGTTTATATTATCAAGAATCATGATTTCCCCACTTGTATAGTGGAAATGAATAGACAACAGTAAATACAGCAACCGTATCACTGGAATGCCATTTATGCAGATGTCACAAGAACTAAAGTGGACCGCTATAATGTGGAAGCCATTTAGTAGACATCAAAGTAAACAGTGCATGTTGACTGGTCACTCACTCAACACAAGAAAAATATGTTTCTAAAATATGACATATTTACTTGCCTGTAAGGGTTAGAATGTACTGTAGCTGTTTATTAGTCCTGTTTACCAGGCTCTGTGAGGTTTCTCATCTCTCTGCTAAAGGAGTCTTTCTTTTAAGATGTCAGTGTCTGAATTATGTCCCCTTAAAATTCACATGTAAGACTCTAATCTCCAGAATGATCAATCAGGAGAAAGTCCTTTAAACAAGTTATTAAAAATAAATAAGCTCATCAGGTGTAACTCTCTTACCACAGTGTTGGCACTCTCCCTAGAAAAAAAAGGAGATCAGAGATGACCCTCACAACCCCTCCTCCATCAGAAAGGACGGTGTGGAGGTGGTGGCCCGAAGGGCAGCAAGAGAGCCCTCACCAGGAACCACATCTGCAGACACACTGACTTTACTCTTGCCAGTCTACAAGAACCAAAAGAAAAGTAATTTCTGCTGTTTAAAAAAAACCCCATCTATAGTATTTATAATGGAAATCTCAGTTCACTCATACAATGTGGAGGCAAAGAATATAGAAAGAAGTATATTTAAGTATATTTTCTGTAAAATTAGAAAATTGAGTTATTTATTAAGATCAGAAATTTATATCTCTGAGCTGCTAAGATAATATTTCTCTTTTAAACATTCCTAACAATGAGCTAAAGTCTAGGTTGTATTAAAATGTCATATGAAAGGAACTATTTTTGAGATATAGTTGATCTTAACTGAACATCTGCCCAATAGAACTATGGAAACCTCATTTTGAGATGGAAAAGAATAGCTACAAAACAATGCTCATCTTGAATGAAATGTAGTACTATAAAATTAAATATTATTTTTTGGTATACCCTTATCTTTTTAAAAAATTCAAATTTGAGTAAATTGATATTGTATATTTTGTATCCCTAACATTCGAGATATTCCTTCTGGGCTTCTAATGAAAGGAGTTCTGTAGTTTTCCATACTTCCAGTAGTTTCTGGGAATGGAAGAAAAAAAGAACTGTGGGTTTCAATTGCTCGAATATAATTTGAAAATAAGACTTTTGGTTAGAAGCATTAATGATGCATAAACAATACTAATCAATAAAAGTATTCAGAAATTCTAAGCATGTTAATACTGATGGTGTAAACACTTGTAGGTAAAATGTAAATGGTGTCTAAGTGTCTGCTCCAGTGGTAAATATCGGATTATTCCACCATGAAGAATGCTCACTGTATCTGGGGTCAATGTGGTAGCCAGTTCTCTTGGAACTTGGTACCACATTGGAAAGCACTGGCTGTCGCTGCTGCATCCCTGTGACATTATCAGTGCCCTCGTCGAGCAAATTTTTCCACTTAATAAATTCATAGTGGCCTTTATTTTGTTTCATAATCTCATGGATAAAGTTCTAGGGTCTTTACGTAAATAAAGTATCATATACTGAGTAAATTGTCTTGCTCATTTTTTTCTAAAGAACAATATAAAATTTATATTATTTGCAATGAGCATTTCCGTTTGTTACAAATATTTTCTTTTGTGCACTTAATCCACCTTTGCAAAATACATACACTATTTTTTTCTAAATATTATGCTTTCCTCTCTCTTTAGCTCTATCATGGAGGTAGTTATTATACTTTCTAAACCCAAATATCCGCATTTTATAATTCAGTATACTTAGTTTTGTCTCAGGAAATAGTACAGAAAAAGAATTCTCTGTTAATACAGACCTGACCTCAAAACTCTTTCATAATACTCATTCATCCTCTTACTCTTTCTCTCCCTGTCCCCTTAAAATCCATTCCACTGATTTATATCAAGCAAAAAAGAGGAACCAGTTCCCGTGAGGGACTCAACTTCAGGTATCAGAAAAGCAGCTAATGGGAGGAGCACTTCTTGGAGCCGAGCTTTCCAAGAGTTCTCTCTGCTAAGGACTCACTCCAGGCTTTTCATAAGAAGCAACAGCGTTGTATTGCACGAGAAGAAATAGCTGTCTGTTGAATCTCCTAGAACTTTTAGACTTTTGTTTCTCTTTCAGCTGCTAAATTACTCCTCCTAATAGACTAAACATTCAGGCAAACCATTAGCTACTGCCTGTGGATTAATGCTGTTTTCCACAAACTATCTGCCCTTCCAATTAAACTTGACAGCAAGATACTCAGTGAAGACTGGCCACAATGTCATAGGAGACAATTACAATGTCACAGCAGTCAGTATAATGTGCGGTACAGATCCCAAAATTCTTCTCCTTAAATTAACCAGCCATACAAAATGCCCCACAATCTGATGGTGTGCTGGGTCTGAGGGTGGAGGATGTACTTATACTGGTGGAACTGACTGTTACTCTTCATTTCTTTCAGTTGCTCTGAATGAGAAAGAGCTCTATATATGCCCCGCTGCACTAGTAGACAGCAAAGTAAACAGTGCATGTTCACTGGTCACTCACTCAACACAAGAAAAATATGTTTCTAAAATATGACATATTTACTTGCCTGTAAGGGTTAGAATGTACTGTAGCTGTTTATCAGTCCTGTTTATCAGGCTCTGTGAGGTTTCTCATCAACTACAAATCCTTTGAACATTTTTGATTCTTTAGGAGGTCAATACAGATGACAGAGTGAAAGCCTTCTTAGAGTCACTGAGAGATGACTTTCTGTGTCATTGTGCAGTAAGTTAGATGGTTTACGCGAGTACCATATGTGAAGTATTGGAAGTCAGGGTACCTGGGCCAACTAGTTACCTACCTAGTTATCATACTAGTTACCTGCCTAGTTACCATACTAGTTACCTGCCTAGTCTTCTGCATTAAGAAGACTTAGTCCTTCTTCGAGTTGGTCCCAAATGTGTCCTTACAGCCATGAAAAATCTGCATGTGGTTGGTATTATCACATGTAAATACAACTGAATAGATGAAGAAGGGAAAATTATTAGGGTCCTGAAACTATTCCAAATGATAGATACATGAAAATAAGGATTTGTCAAAGCTCATAGAAATTTAAAATGCAAAGAATGAATCTTAACTGTATGTAAATCCAACAAAAATCATGTAAGAGGTTTTACAAAATAGAATGAGATATAGACACTGATAAAAAAGATCAAATATCTTACTATAAATTGAAATAAGCTTAATAAAGGGTACATGACATGGGGACAAAAGGCTAACATAAGTAAAATTGTAAATAGGTAAAGACTAACACTAAAAAGCAAATAAGAAGGTGTCCAGTAGAAGGCAGGTGAGAAGAGACGAGCAGAGGAAGGAGAAATAAGCAGAATGAAGAAAGGGAATATACAGGACCCTAATAACATCAATGAATGAAAACACAGTGTGTCACACACATAAGGTTAGTAATATTAGCAAGAACAAAAAGTGGGAGAAGGGGATTTATTCTTTTTTCTTTTCAAAGTTTTATTGATAAACATATAGCAATGACACAGTTTCAAATCAAATCGAAAGTACAGTTTCAACAAATAATACACTGCATAGGGAGAAGGGGATTTAAAGGCGTAGGAAGAGAGGTAAGAAAAAGGGGGAAGAGATTAAAAAAAAGCTGCTTTATATACATATATCCACTCCCCAAGGTGATTATAAATTGCATATACTACAAACTTATATTAGTAAAATGATAAATAAAATTACAATGAAGCAGATATATAAGTACTATGTTATCATAGAGAGTTTTCCCCACAGTGCAAGAGTAATGAGTTCTGAGGCTGCTATGCAAATATACTGAATTATAACATTTACAGATGGATGACAAAAGATGAAAGTCAAGCTTCTTATTTATTATTTATTTATTTATTTAGTTTGTTTGTTTTGTTTTGTTTTGTTTTGTTTTGTAGTACTGGGCATTGAACATAGAACCTTTCACTTGCCAGGCAAGTAGTCTTGCCGCTGAACTACCTCCCCAGCCCCCAATTTTCTTACCTTAGAGGAAAGATTACAAACAAGAAATGAAAAAGTGACCCTAATGATCAGAATATGGTAATGAGTTAAAGTCACACTGTAAACAGGAGTGTGGTTCCCAGCCCAGCCAAAGACATGTAAGCAGCCACTGTAAAGTCCAAAATGATACAGTCTATAACATTTCAGATTGTATATTTATGTTAATAAACATACAGCTTCCAGGAAGGCTTGCACTGTTCTTTAGACATAGGCTTAGACCTTACCAAAGTAATTCATTATCCTTTTATTGAGAAAGAAAGCTATGAAATACATTGAATGCTAGCAAGCATTTTCTGCAAAAATTCCCTACATCAAAACATACAATAATCTTAAGTTGCTGAAATACAGTTATTAAAAATACATAAAAGATAATTTTTTCATAAATTAGAACTTTTAAAATACCTTTATATGGAAGTATAAGGATGTGTCAAAAGATATGTAATTTGAGTTCAATATGGACCAAATAAGTAAAAAATAAAACCAAAGGGAATAAATCTATTTACACAAATTTATGCCAAAATAAGTATTTATGTTAAAATATTTCAAATATGTACAAAATACAGATTGCAAATACCTTCAAATATATAGAGAATAAGATATAATGATATTTAACCTTTCAAAGCTTTTAGAAATTAGTAAGGCAAGTCATTCATGAAGAACATTGGAACTTTCCTGAAGTTTTAGACTATTCTACTGCATGATTTCTGGTGTCACTGGATTCATTGAATTCCTTATAAAGTCTATCATAAGATGCAAAATTACCAAAAAAGAGGGAAAATTACCATATAATGACAAATTCCTTACTTAATTATAACAATTTTTCACATCAACAAATTGTACAACTCATCAAACACCAAGTACATGTCCATATGAATTCAGTTTAATTCTAATGCTAATTATTCAGAGCTTATCTAGATTAAGAGTTTAATTGTCCAAGATTATTTTTTAAATTGTATTTGGTACAGGGTTTCATTACACCACTCATACTCATAGTGATGTCCCTGTTTTCAGCTTCCCTAGTGCTGAAATTACAGGAGTGAGCCACCATGCCCATTGGGTGGCCAGCTTGGTGTGCCTGCACCAGAACCGGCACAGAATAGGGTGCTGAGGATCAAAACCCAGTCCTTATGCTTGTCTAACAAGGCACTGAGCCAACTGAGCTATCTTGCTGACCCTTAATTGTCCAAGGTTATTCTTATGTTACTTACAGGTCACATTCACAAGACAGCAAGAAAGCATTCTACCAAGATCAAAAAACAGAACAGGTAACATTGAGCAAAACATTTTATAATTCTTCCTCTTCCAAAAGATCAGTAGGAATGACCACAATCCCATGACATAATTTATTAAATCGTTACCACAAACTATGCAGCATTATCATTCAAAGACTGACAATTATAGTTTGCTTATTTGATATGACCACCATTGGAACCCTAACTTGAAATAAGTTTTAAATCAAAGAGGAACTGAGAGCTTATTTTATTTACAAAGAGCAAAGATCTGAAAATATATTTTTGTATTTTTAATATTTATTAAGTGTTTATAAAACAGCACCAAAAATTTTCAGTATCTGTCATCACACCTTACTTCCTTACATATTCTTGCCTTACAACATTTTTATCCTTAGGAAAGAAACATAAATGTATGATTTTTTATCCCAAAGATTATATACATTATGGTTAATAACTTTTGACTTCGTCCTTTGTTAGAGTCAAATTATTTATAATCTCCAAAAAAATCTTCTTTAACTAATCAAATATTTTCAATTGGCATAACACATATATAATGCTCTATTTATCAGAAACTTTCAAAAGGACAAATAGGACATGAGCTGTAGGAGAGAAACATACAGCTTGGTGCTATGGCATCCTTCTCAAATATCCAGAAAATAATGAGTATGTCTTGGGAAAATGTTTCTTCTCATTTATTTGACAAGGAAAATCAAGTGATTATGAAAAGAGTAGGACATTTATTTCTACTACATTATATAACTCAGGTCCTTTGATATTATACTTTGTCAAGGGAAGGTAGACAATTCATAAAATAGCAAATTTGTAGAGTTTGATCCAAAAACATCTTGTTATACTGTTTCTTCTTTATATTATTCACTTGATATTTTAAAGCATTAGGTTATATAGTTTTAGCTTCTGAGAAAAGAATTATAGTTTTTTAAAAATTCTAAACGTTTTTAATGAAATTTGTCTTACTTATATTCTCTTTATTGGGACAAAAATACATGACACTCACAATTTAATGGAGGAATACTTTATCTTAATGGATAGACTGTAGATGTTTCAGTCCATGTCAGTTGCCTCCAAGGCAGGGAAGAATGGAACAAAATTATGTCAGAGGAGAAACAATCCATAGTAAGGCAGTCAGAAAGCAGCCAGCAGTGAGCCTCCCTTTCCTTTCTATTTCATTCAGGTGAAATCCTATTGGGTGGTGCTACCCACACCTCAGGAAAGCTTTCCCATTATCCACACCAAAGCTTATGTTTAACAAGTCAATTGACCACGTTAGTTACCACATGCCCTTAAACCATATTCATAAAACTTTGGTCCAGCCACTTCCAAGAACTCCCACTTGTGAGTGCATGAAACTTGGAGTTTTATCTAGATACAAGTCATTAATTGTCTTTCTTTCTACCATGATAATAGAGATCAAAACACTAGAGTGTCATTCAAAATATCATACAGTAATGCATTGTTTAACAATGGAAATATGGATTGAACAATATATCATTGGATGATCATTCCTATCCTTACATGAACATCATAGAATGTACATGTAATATTATGACTACCAGAGCATCATTGGGCAAAATAATCTTGCATCCCATTGCCATATAAATGCTCTGTCTTTTTTGAAAATGTTCTATATCACATATGGTATCTAAGTTGACTGAATAGTAATCTATCAATTTTTCTCTAGCTTTGGTTTATCACATAAATGAAAGAGAGCTGATCTTTCTAGATGTCATTTGAAGATACTCATTTTTTACTGATATACTTAATATACTAAGTACAGTATCTATTACATATTAAGCATATGCTTTGTCATATTAAAAATAGAAGTTTAATTTAACCTAAAATAATCTAAGTTATAAAGTGGAAACAACTGGCTTTCTTAAAGTGAATAAAGTGATAGAATGAATGGAGTTTCCTTAAGAAGGTAAATTCTGAGATTATTAGAGATGAAGAGATTTATATAATTTCATCAAGAATTAGGACAGCATTAGCAGGAGCCATTTAAGAAAGTATTTCAGGAAGGAAGATTATTGTTTGTATTTTAGCCATTTTTATATATTTAAGCTAAAGGAACTGTCTGTGATTAATTGTACAATGTGAGAAGTTAGAACTTAGTGTGTTATTTTTATTATTTTTCACATGATGTTATTGGTGAAGAAATATTTGCTATATTTACAATACCAAATAATTATATATTTTCAAGCAAATGAGAAAAGAAATATATAGTTTTGACTCTGTGTATTCACATATGTTGGCCTCCTTCATTTCCCTCATATCAGAAAAAAAATTGTGTGGCTAATGATTTAAAAATATCAAGAAGCATTAAATAAATAAAATCAGAAAAAGTGTTAATAACAGCACTGTATAGAACTACTTGTACATATTATCCTCATTATGCCTTACATACCAGTCAGGGATGTTCATGTTCTAAATAATACAACATTAATGAATGAATGAATGAATGAATGAATGAATGAATGAATGAATTGTAAGAAAACTAAAACTGTAAAAACCTGCAACCTACTTCATTTCTAAATTAACTTCTCATTTTAAAGCAATTAGACTTGGCTACTAGACATTAGTACAGAGAAGGAATGTTTATTTTGACATAATACAACGCTGAAACTACTGATGTCTTCTGATATAAAACAAAACTGTCTGTTATATTGTGTTTGAATTTATAGCTAATAAATTATCAAGAAGTTTTTTAATGTACTGGAAGGGAGAAAGTTAATTATGTGTCTTAATCATAAATATAATTTTATGTTATTAAAATAAAACATCCTACAATATAAGTAAGTTTCTTTTTTAAAAAATTAATTAATTTATTTATTTTGTGTGTGTGTGGCCAGCTCAGCCCACCAGGGGACGGGGCTGGCTGGCACGTGGTGCTGGGGATTGAACCGCGGGCGTTGTGCTTTTGCTTAGCTTAGCTTGTTCTAAGTAGGTGCTTTAGACCACTGAGCCATCTCACCAGCCCCTATAACTAAGTTTCTACATGAAATTTTACACTAAGGATTTATGACCACTTAATTTTCGTATTAGAACATTGTGTTTAGCTTACTTAGGCAATTGAAGAGTATTTTTCAATCCATTTAAAAGATATATACAAAATTTTAAAATTGTAGAATATAACAGTAAGAGAAAATTTATTTTTTCAAAATGTAACTGGAATATCTGTAAAAATTATATACTTAAAATTTTCAGAACTTGTACCCATTGAATAGGTATATTCATATTTTCATGGAGGCATATATTATTTAAAATGTATAAAATGTTCAGCTGATTAGTTTTTATGATTATACACATTTTTGTATCCATCACCCAAAATAAATAAGTAATATATTACCCTAGAAAATTTACTTTAGATCTCTGTATATTAACTCCTATTCCACTCAAAGCAGAAACATACACAGATCTGTTTCAGTCAGGAATTATTTTTGCTTAACTTAGGGTTTATAAATGGCATCAGGTCCAGGATATAGCTCAGTGGCATAAGTGCCTGCCCTGGAGGTGTAAGGTCCTGAGTTCAATCAATGATACTGCAAAAAATAAATAAATAAAATTAATATTATTAATAATAATGGACTTCAAATAATATGTTCTCTTTTCAGACATTTACTTTGTCAACATCAACTTTTGAGATTAAATCTTTTTATGTTACTATGTTTTAGATGTACATTCCTTTTTCTTCCTAATGAAATCAATTTTATGTACATGCTGAACTAATCTTACATATTTTTCTTTTGATTGGCATATGTTTTTCTTTTTTTTTTTCATTTTGCTTGCTTTAGTCCAGCTGCTTTGAATATGGAAGGGTAAGATTGGGTGGGTGTAAATTGCAGTATAATTACTGAATAATAGGATAATCACAAGTTGAGTTTTATTAGAAACTACAAAATAATTTTGCAAAGTGTTTGTGCATTTGACAGCATCATGAGAGATATTTTATTATTTCTGTTTATCTTTTTTGTCAATACATGAATTAGGCAGTGATTTCTTGGCAGTGACATTTAACAATAAATTTATAATAATAATGTGCATTAAAATGGTTTCTTTGAAAACTGATGATATTGGGAAGCCTACATTTTTTATACACTGCAGGTTTTCCTAATAATTCAGGGATTCAAATAATTTTTTCTTTCTTATTTGGGGTGCTCATTCTTTGGCACTCTTTTTATATTTTAAATGCAAATTTACTTTCATGAAGACACACATATATGAAAACATTGATACATACATATTAAATAGTATTTTCCAAACTATGTTTTGTCTGTTCTTTAAATCTTAACTAGTAAGCACTCAGACAAAGGTCTGCTCTCTAGAATTTATAAAAAACAAAAATACATTAGGGCCCCTAAATTTAAAGACCCAATCCAGAAATGGGCATCTGAGATGAACACACACTTCTCAGAGGACAAAATTAAAGAAGTGAATAAATATATGAGAAAATGCTCCACATCACTACCCATCGGTGAAATGCAAATTAAAACAACACTGAGATATCATCTCACCCCAGAAAGAATGGCTATCATAAACAAATCAACCAACAACAAATGTTGGAGAGGCTGTGGGGAAAAAGGAGCCCTTCTCCACAGCTAGTGAGAATGTAGACTGATGCTACCATTATGGAAATCAGTGTGGAGACTCCTTAAGAAACTACGACTGAAAATCCCATTCAAGTCAGCTATGCCTCTACTGGGAATTTTCCCAGACGATCTGAAAACATAATGTCATAGTGATATATGTGTGCCTATGTTCATAGCAGCACATTTTGTGATAGCCAAATATCGGAAACAACCAAGATGCCTGTCACATGAGGAATGGTTGAAAAAGATGTGGTATTTTTATACAATGGGGTATTACTCATTTATAAAGAATAATAAACTTGCATTTATATTCAAGTGGATGCCACTAGAAGATATACTCATAAGTGAAATAAACCAGACCCACATGTGTAAATATTGTATAGTCTCCCTAGTATAAGAAATCAAAAGAAGAAATACAAATAGAAAGGTATAACACAACTAAAAGGAAAGCAAGAACTTGAGGATTGGATAACAAGAAGAGGGTAAGGAGAAAAGCTGGGAAACAGGACAGGGACAAAGACATACATATGTACACACAAGATGAGCAAGGCAATGATCCTGAGAAACACCAGCAGGTTTTTGAAACTAGCAGTTAATTGGTAGGATTCCCAACCTGACTATATATGCTGATACCTGTGAACCAAGCAACTGCACTGAAGATAGCAATGTATAATAAAAGGGTCACGCTCGGAATGTCTGTCATTCTGGTCTTCTAAATACATACTGTTTGTCATGACATACCAATTATTACCATGCTGTTTCACAAGTAAAAGGTTTTTCTTAAAAATAATGGGTAATAAATGAAAAAAAATGACTCATGAAAAAGAAAAAAAAATGTCACAGGACTGTCCTGCTACAAAGCTGTATATGGTTAGATTTCTAAATTTCTATGTAAAAATATGTGTTTATTCCTTTTTTAATTTTTTTCTTCATATTCTGTAAGGACTTGAAGTTAAACACATCAATACTTGATGGAAAATACCTGTTCCACGTTATGCCTAAGATATTCGATATTTAGACAGATAGGGCAAACTGAACTTCATATGTTGCAGGGTAATAATAAGCTTCTTTTCTGGAAGGTTAACAATGTAAGTTTTCAAATCAAAAATTGGAGAAAAGGAAGGGCTGCAAGGTTAGCCATCATTTTGGCCCTAGCTTTTCAAGGTCAGTGAAGAATGAGGACATAGCAGAACCTGTACTATAACATCATGTAACTCAGTTGTGTCACAAATTTTCTGATCAAGGAGATTATGTGGCCAGAGAGGAAAGTGTTTGATGATGTAGAGTGTGCCTAAAGAGAGTCACATGGACAGAAAACTTTCTCTCAGGTTTTCAGAGAGCAAATTGGCCAAGCAATAGCCGTGACTCATCCACACGGCTGACATTGACAAAGGTTCTACAATGTGCAATACAGGGTAACAGGATAAATCCTGAAGGTGCTTGACTGACCTTATCAGATACAAAAGTTACATTTCCTGTTATATAGGTCTTGCTTTATCTTGGTCTTAACCATCCAGGAGAAAAGTATAAAAACTAGGTATATAAAGTAAAGCTATATTAATATGCTTAGCTGTAAAGGGCTCTAGTCAACAACTTCTGCTGATAACCCACTACTATTGTGGACTGCTGAACTGTGTTGGATTGTTTTCTGAATTCAAGCACCTATAGTATTTAGATGTCAATACAATTTCCATCTCTGACAGGACTAAACAAAAAAAAGGGGATACAAAGAAAAGACTATTTTGTATTTGTATATACAGAATAGTTAGGATAGATATACACTTACTTTCGCTTAATTCAACGAGAAGAAAGATTTGTAGTACTAGTGTTTGGGCGGAATATCCTGTCTGCTTCTTGTACTATTTATTACCACTAAGAAGATAACAATGTACAATTTATTAATTATTGAAAACATCCTATTTATCAGCTTTGAACCTGTCTCATTGATATTTGTTTCTCAATACAATAAATAAACAAATAAATATTCTTACTAAGCAAAGTATTTTTTATTTTAGAAATAAAATTTATTTGCATATCTTTATTTACAATTTACATATTTTTATTTAAAGCCTTTGCTCTTTGAATCCTATCTAAATGATATTTTTGAGCCCTAATAGAACAACACAGCACAATTATTTTATGTTTTATCCTAATCCTTTGAGGCTTTAACACTTACATTTAAATTTATAATCATTTAATAATTAATTTTTTGTGTGGAGTAAAATAGGAAAGGGGAGTTTGATTTTTTATACACTTAACTAGTTTTTCCAACATCATTTGTTGAAATGATGTAAATTTGTCCATTTAGTTGAGTTGGTATTCTTGAAGAAAACAATTGTCACAAATGTATATCTTCTTAAAATATCGGATTTTTTTGCTTGGGGTGTGTGTGTGTGTGTGTGTGTGTGTGTGTGTGTGTGTGTGTGTTTATGTATATGGTATAGGATCTTACTAATGAGCTCGGGTTTGTAGTGATTCTCCTGTTTTCGGGTTCCCAAGCACAGGAATTACAAGCTGTATCACCACACCCAGACTCGGTTATAGGCTCAGCATGTCCATAGGGCAGGGCTGGCAAAGCATGCTCTTTTCTATATTTGAAACATCCCACAACTTATGAAACTTGTGTTACAAAAATACCAGGGTTGCATCCCATGGTGATGAAGAATGAAATTGTGGGTTGAGGAGGCACGGTGCAAAACATTTCATTCAGAAGAAATAAAGGTAAGGAAGTAGAATTCCCACCCCAGGGAGGGGTACTGAGTAGGATGCCAGTGAGAACTCTTTGTCCAGGCACTTGGAAGGGGTTTACAAGAGAGCTCAGCCATTGTGTAAGCAATACAACCTCTCTGGGGGAGGGTCCAATCCACAGACTGTGCCCTCAGTGTCAGAGTAGGAGCTATGTGCCCTTGAGTCAATGCCTACCTGATCATCCTCTGGGGACCTCCCAGGCAGATGTAGGACACTTAAAAGAGGGTTTGGTAAAATCCTTGGAGGTCCTGATGCAGCAGCCTCATTTTATTGCTGCTGTCCTTGCTGGCTAAGAGAATCCTAACTCCCATCTCCCTAATTCTTGGATATCATTGATCTCACAATGTTTTGACTTTGCAATAGGCCAAAATAAATACAGGCACAATAGAAGCTGTTTTTCCATTTTAAAATTTTGGTTGCTTCCCATGTAATAACCATCAGCTGTGTGCTCTAATAAAGGGCAGCAATAGTGAGTGCTATCTCTCATCCAGCCACAGCTCCACTGAGCTAAAGTAGGTTAGGTATATTCAGTGCATTTTCAAATAGATTTCATTTTTTAAAATGGAACAATAGTAAAAAAAAAATCCATTAGAAATAATACAGAACTTCATTAAACAAAATAATAAGAATTCAACAATGGCTATTATGACACATATTGTTGTGATTAAATTACTTGTTCAGATTACCAGAAAAAAATCATGTAAATTTGACCAAAAGAGTTATAAAAATTACAAAGGAGAGAGAGAAAAGCTTAGGCATTAACTGCTCCTTTCAATAGACCAGCAGGAATCAGCAGTACAATTATCCACACTATCCTGTATATGTACATAAATATATCATTTTTCTCTTCTTTCTTTTGGCTTTTCTCTCATTCCAATTTGTCCTTCTTTTTACACAGATTTTTTTCCTTCAGATTTCAGTTACGCTTTGAGGTTCCAATACTAGAAAGACAGTATGATATTTATGCAGACAGGTCTGATTTATTTCACTTATGAGTATGGTCTCTGGTTGCATCCACTTACCTATGAAAGCCTTGTGCTTATCTTTTTTATAGTTAAGTAACACTCTACTGTATAAAAACAACACATTGTTTTTATCCATTCCTCATTTGATGGGCACTTGAGTTGTTTCCAATATTTATCTATGTGAAATTGTGCTGCTATAAACATGGTGCACATGTATCGCTGTGGTATAATGTTTGCAGTGCTTGTGGAAATATGCCCAGAAGGGGAACATCTGGGTTGAATGTTACCTCTAACATAGTGTTCTGAGGATTTCCACACTGATTTCCATAGGGGTTGTACCAGTCTGCACTTCCACCAACAGTAGAGAAGGCTTCCTTTTTCCCCTCAGCCTCTCCGTCATTTATCATTGGTTGACTTCTTGATGATAGCCATTCTTTTTGAGTGAGATGGACTCTCAGTGTTGTTTTAATTTCTAGTCCTCAAATGACCAATACTCAACAGATTAAAAAGAAAACCCATGAACAGGGAAAAAAATTTAACCAACTGTCCCTCAGACAAAAGACTTCTTTTTAGAAAATACATAAAGAGATAGGAAGATAGGTCCATGGCTTAAGCACCTGCTAGGCAAGTGTAAGGTCCTGAGTTTGATCCCTGTTTAAAAAAAAAAAACTGTACAACATATAAAGAATTTCAAAAAGATTCAGGCCCCAAAAATTCAAAGACCCAATCAAAAAAATGGACATCTGAGATAAATACCCTCTTCTCAGATGAAGACATACTAATGGGAAATAAATATATGAAGAAACACTCAAGTACATTTTCAAATGTAAATAAACATTTTTAACACCCAATAAGTAATGCAATGCAATCCTATTATCAGTCCAGTAATACTTGCTCTTCATTACGCTTACTCGAATTAGTATTTCCCATTTTCTTATTTGAAACACTAATCTTTTTTCTTTTTGTCAGGGTTTCGCTGTGCAGTTTGGGCTGGACTTTCACTCCTTTTGTAGCCCAGGCTACCACACTTAATGTCACAAGTACTAGAGCATGCATTGTATTTTAATAGTTAAAACATATCTATATACATTGGGTAGAAAATATCTGGAAATACTATCTTGTCTAGGTAGAAACTATTTTCTGACAAGTGCTCAGCAACAATAGCTGGATAATTACTGAATATTTTTCCTGTTAGGCTCACTGAATGTTTTACATCAGTAACCTTATAATTTCTTGTAGAACTGAAATTAGGTAATGTTACTTTCAAGTAAAGGCATAAAATTAGAGTTTTACACAGGTTTAAAAACATGTTCCAGTTAATAAACTAGGTAAGTGATAAAGCAATATCAGAACTCAGATATAGTTTCTGTAGATACAACGGGCAACAATACATCATCGCAGTATATTAAAATGTGTTGAATTCAAATATCCTTTAAATAAATTTAGAATGAGTCTTCTAAAAACTGTATAAAAATTTCAAGTGGAATGGTACATGTCTAAGTTTCTAAACAATACATATTAAACATAGGTAAGCCAACTATCAGGCCACTTAATTTGTTGCCTTTTCACTGAATGGATACTTTTATATTTAATTAGAATCACAAAACTCAGTTGGTAGTGATTCTATTATCCATTTTCAGACACATAACAGTAACTAAAACACATATGCACAATACAGTCAAATATTTTATTTAAAACAAAACTTCATGAAGGCATCCAACATAAAAAAATACTTCATTTTTTAAAATTTTATTTATTTGGCACATGGTCTCACTACACAGCTCGGACTCGTAGTGATCCTCCTGTTTTCAGCCTCCCCAGTGCTGATTTTAAGCATGCACCACCACACCCAGTCTCTAAATACTTCTTTAGAGAGGAAATGAAAATATGGGATTAAAATAAAATTATATATTAAAAAATATAAAAAATTAAAAATAAAAATAAAAATAAAATTATAGCAATAACAGAAATGTATTCATGGAATTGCTCATTAGGCATTTAGTTATTGCTTAATAAAACTAAAAATGGTAAAAAGCTTTGAAAACAAAATAATTGTTTAGCTCTCTGTTATGCTAAAAACATTTATAATAAAAGTATCTGTTCATAAAATTGTAAGTGTATGTTTAGAAAAATGAACAATCAGGTACAGTAAGAACTTGCTAAAGAGCACTATCCCATTCGCATAATTCCTCGAAGATTGCTTTGGAGAATAAACTTTTCTTCAAGTGAAACATCATGTGATATGAAGAAATTTCCTGATGCAAAGTGTTCATCCTTTTCTGCATTCATTAGACAGAGAAGTTGTCGAAATTTTCAAGGTCTATTTTTCTTATTTTCACTCAAACTCTGCTCTTTCTTCTCTGCATCCACATTAGCAGACCCGGCTTCACACTCTTTATGCTGTAGGCATGTTGGAAATGTTGTTGCTAGGCAACTTGATGCTGCTCAATGGAACTCCATCTTTCCTGATGAAAGTGACAGGAGAAAGATAGTGACATCAATGGTCTCTGATTTTTTTTTTACATTTTAACAGCTACAGTGAAAAGAGAAGATGATAGGGATAGTGAAAGAAAAAGAACTCAGGGAAGGGTAGAATAGAGGTCATCTAAGTGTAATGAAAAGGATTGTGCAGAAAGACAAAGTTCATAAGGCACGGACAGATTCACTAAAAACATGGGAAAATATTAGAAACACTCCCTGCCAAAATAAAAGAACTGTGTATTTAGAACTGTGTTTGTAAATTATATGTTCTCCACTAAGGAAAAATCCCAAACATGACCACCATCACCAAAAAAATACAAAGCCTTGATCTTTAGACTGAGTGAATTAGTTCACTGAAACTTTTCTAACCTTTCCAGATTTCATCTTTTTTTTTCTCTTCTCTTTCCAGGTATAACTTTTATCTCTGAATCAGAAAACATGTCTGAAGTGAACATTTTTGGCCTTTGAAATGTACCAGATGGTTCCAAATGAGACCCTGAAGGAATAATAAAAATGGTAGCAGCGATAGATAGCTTTGAATCTCTCCAGAGAATTGAAAATCTGTGCTCTTATTCAGTTTAACGAAGAGAGACCATCTAAGTAATAATGGTTTAGAAAGAAAGAAAAGAAAAGCCTTTGAATAGGTTTGAATGAAATTGGACATGTGCTGAACTGCAGAAAATGCACAAGCAACAGCGATAATAGATAGATGCCTCTTCTTTAGAGTTAAGTGATTATAATATGGAGCCAAAGCAGGAAAAAAAAATTGCCATAAATAGCATTAATACTAAGCTAGTAAGATAATAAAAGCTACAATGTATTCACTTCAATATGTGAACCAGGTCTTTGATTCTTCATTTAAAAATTTCCTGTGTGTTATTTAACTTGAGCTTCAATTTATCCCTTTGTCAAATGGCAATGACACCTAATTTTTACTGTTTGAAGCTTAAATGAAATAACATACTTAACATCTGGCAAATTCTCAGCTTTCTTTTACAAAGAAGTACAGCATATTCACACTATATGTGTTATAAAGTAAAATAGTATCAAGGATAACTATTTATACTAAACTTGACTGTCAGTGTTATCATACTCTACAAATGCTTGTTTGTCTAAACAACTAAGGCATGATAATTATTATCTAAAGGTATAATTTAACACAAGGTAAATGTTTTTCTGTGTTTTCCTTTGTTAAAAATGGAGAAAAAGCAGAGCTAAACTTACCATCATGGATCACTCTTGTTTCCAGAATCTATAGTTCTCCAAACTATAGTTCTTAAAAGTCTGGTCTGGAGCATAAGGTCAAAAGAGAACCTCATCCATCCTAGTCAGTCCATTTCCATCCTAAAATGATGTTTGGGCCATGTGGATGATAAAGTGAGAGAAAATAAGGAAGTTAAAGAAAAGAAGTAGTAAGCTATCGATTCCATTTTGATTATCCTTATTCCTGCTTGTCCTTAATTGGGTTCGTAATTATTGCTGCTGTTTCCTGATGTTGTGTATTCCTGGGCTTCTGCTTCAAGCGCCCAAGCGAAGGATACTTGGTGGTGTGTAGGACAATCTGTGTCTGGGAGCCACATGTAGCATTGTATTTGATTGGAGAGTTGGCATTGCTATTGTAGTCAAAAAATTTTAAGAAAGCATCAATCTTTTGAAGTTGAGGATTAGAAATACACAAGAGCAAGAAAAGAGAAAAAAAAAGGAGTTGGTGAACAGAGGTGAATAAAAATAAGTAGAAAAGAATGAAGTATTTGATATTATTTCCAAAATTATTTTATGAGACTCATGTTGTTTAAAAACAGTTCCTTTTTATGCTCTCTATACTTTGTGAACTATCTAAGGTGCAGGTTCTTGTTTCTAGCCAAGCATCATTTTCTCCTTCCCAAATGTGTGTTTCAGCTTGCTTTACTTTGTACTGTCTTAATTTGTGCATTCCCCATCTCTCAAAAAAATGCAAAAACAATTATTTTCATTCTTTAATTAATATCTTTTCCTTTTACTAAGGACAATCATTTTTTGAAGTGATTTAACTCACTTCACCCTCCTGTCCCTGACAGAAAAAAAAAAAAATCATTGTTGTCAATTCGTAGGTGAAAAACTCAGAAAGTAATTCACAGTTTTGTATTCACAAGAAGAAACACAGAAATTCAATGCCAAGTGACAATTCCCTGGGTTCTTCCCACCTTTTTGTTCATTTGTTTTCTACACTAAATACAAACTTGCGGGGTTCTAATATTATAGTAACTCCTCTTTTATGAATTTTACACAATACTTTTTAAATCTCTAATAATGATTATGTTTGACATTTATTCATTTTGACATCACTATATATTCAAGAAATGGTTGTACAAGTATCAGAGATTTATTTTCTTAAGTAACTAGTTTTTGTTTTATCTATCAATAAATATTAAGGTCAGTAAATGCTAAGGTAGCATGGAAGACTGCTGGTAGTCTCCCTGGGATATGCTCTAACAAGGTGTATTGTATTTGTGTTTTCCTGAGATAATATATTAAATCTAATGATTCCTCTATGTACTGATCTTAAACCTTGGATTAAGAAAATGAATGTGAATTAGCACAACTCCCTAACAGTCAGGAACACCTCGTCTCTCAAGGGCCAGTAAATCTAAAGCAAGTAAGCGAAAGGAAGAGTTGCATCAAGATATAATCATTAAATGTTCAGACAAGTAAGAACACAAGAAAGGGAAGGGCAGTTTTCAATCCAAGAGATGGAGGAAACAGAGAAGAGAGTTCTTCAAAACCAAGATGAGGTGCACATCCAGCTATGCACAGAAGAGTCCCACTCATGCATCTATGTCTCCCTTCTGTCTTCGTTCCTTGCTTCCTTCTGTGCTCTCACTTTATCCTTCCCCCTCCGTCCTTTCTTTGTGCTCACTGTTTCCTTGAGATTTTGGTGTTATCAACCAGTGTCAGATACTCTTCATTCACCCCAGTAAATTACAAACAGATAATTTCCTCTCCCCAGTGCAGACAGAAACTTTAATTTTCTTCCATTAGAACATGGTAAAGGTGAAAAGATTTAGAACACAATAAAGGTGAAAAGATTTGGAAAATGTAATCAAGGTCCCAAGTCTGTCGATTTTGACAAAAAAAAAGGAAAATTGCACCAGATGAGCAAAAGTCTACCTTGGCCTGATGCTATATTCTTAAAGGGAACTAATACCTTACCGGAAGGCCTCACCACCAATGCTCTACTGAAAACCCAGAGACCAGAGGAGGAGCACTGTCCAGTATAATCTCTAGTGAGAAGACAACCTGCTGGTCCCTGGATATTATGGTTTGTGTCTAATTGTCCTCCCAAAGCTTCATGTAAGTTATGGGGCAGATGCGGCTGGAGGAGAAATAAGTGGCTTGAGGGGCGGGGCCAGAGGGGCGGGGCCAGAGGGGCGGGGCGTTGTCAGAGGGGCGGGGTCAGAGGACCAGGGCGGGGTCAAAGGGGCGGAGTCAGAGAGGCGCAAACCATTAAACTGGCCAGCCCGAGCTGTCTGAGAGATGTGGAGAGGGTCGTCCTGGACACGGCAGCCTCTCCTCCAGTGTCGTGAAACCCCAGTAACTGTGAGCTAAATAAACCTTTCCTTCCCTCATTTTGAGTGTCCGGTGTTTGTCCCAGCAACGAGATAAGAGTAACTAAGATACTGAGCAACAGTTTAATTAGACTTAACAGGAGATCTTGTTTAGTCGTGCCTACATGAATGACTCTCATAAAAAATGAAATGCCATGTGTTAATTTAGCTACTGTATTTGTTATAGTCTTTAAAGTAATATACATACTTTTAAAAGAAACATTCTCATCTAACAAAGTACTTCAGCTCTGAAACCAATCATTCTTAAATTCTCTTTCTTATGTACAGTAAGTAAAAAATACAGATGTCCTTATTTGCATTAAAATCATATAAAATTGTCACTCACGTGCAGAAATGAAGGCCACACACTTTCATTCCTAAGAGTTAAATTAATAGCATCTGTTACATTGTGACCTAAGATGTGAATCACAGTTTAACAATATTGATCTTTATCTTCCTTTACAAACCTTAAATAATTAAATACAAAAATCAAAATTCATGAAGATCAAAATCAAATTAAAGGGCCGGCCTATTAGCTCAGTGGACTACAGCCGTGCCTTCCCTGCCTATGGAGGTGCTCTGAGAGGGCGACTGAGACTGGGCATGGTGGCGGGCGCTTGTAATCCCAGCTCTTGGGAGACTGAAAACAGAAGAATCACTAAAAGTCCAATCTACATAGTGAGACCCTATTATAGACCCTGTCCTAAATGCAGAACAGCAACAACAACAACAACATTCAATTAAAAAGTGACTCATTTTGTTCAACATGTCATCAACTCCACACAAATAAGGCATATTATCAAAATCAGACAAGCCATTGCTAAATTAAAAATGTATGGTTCATTTAACCCAGCAAAAAGAAAAAAAAAACAATAAAGAACCAGCTGTTGTTTTAGGACAGATTGGAAATTTAGCAATGTAAATATTTGTCAGTGTTGTATGTTCCTGAGAGACAAAGAGAGAGAGAGAGAGAGAGAGAGAGAGAGAGAGAGAGAGAGAGAGAGAGAACTTCCTCTGTTTCATTCAAGGGACTCTGCATCTGTGAACACATCTGAGAAACAATGGGGCTGTGACTTTTCATTCCTATCACTGAAGGCAGAATTCTGCACCCCAGGCTTTTAGACTTGCTTCTTAAACAGATGGAAGAGGAGGACTTCGCTGGCTTCCCAGCTATTTCCATTGTACAGAAACCATTGCCAATTAACCAAAAGTCAAAGATGTCTTAGAGGCAAATTATTACCCATGCTGTCTTACTTGTGGGGGAAAAAATGTCAAGCAAAAGCTGAAAGCCAAGTCTTTTTATTCAGAGCTCACTGTCGCAGAAGAGCCACCCACCATCATTAGTGTTTTGGCAAAGACTAACAACAGGCAAGACTCAGGGAAGTTTTAGCGACAGAAAAAGGGAGAGATGCAGATATCTCGTTGAAGGCTGTTGGCAGTGGAAGCTCTTTGTGGGCCTTCTTTCTATCTATAAGTAGGGCATGCTGTGGGGTTGGTGTGATGTATGCTTTTTGTGGTTATAAGCAGGGACAAAACTCAGGAATGCTGTCACTTATTAACTAAGTCGAGCACAAGGGGGCTAAAGTTATGGTTTAACTTCAACTTCCAGGCCTGTTTTAAGAAATAGCATTCTGGATGCCTGTGAGTCTGTCTTACAGCAGATTGGCTTCGTTAGGGTAGAGAAGACTTTTCTTTGCTCAGAAGATTGCATCCCTTGTGTGTCAGAGCTTTGTTTTAATGTGTGATCCTGCCATTACCAGTCTACATATTCAGTTTGATAGCCTCACTGTTAAATTATGATACCAACCCCACTTCATCTCTGGAGGCTCAATTGTTGCCATGTGATCTCTGGTACCCAGGATTTTATGAACTTCGTTAACTTTTTAGATTCTGGTATAATGCCCGATACCACTGTCTTTCCAGGCTATACAGAGGAGAAACCACAGATCTTTCTTTCTTTCTTTCTTTCTTTCTTTTTTTTTTTTTTTTTTTTTGCGTAACCAGGGATTGAACTCAGTCCCTTGCATTTGCCAGGGAAGTGCTTATTCTACTGAGCCATCTCCCCAGCCCTTTTATTAAATTTATTTATTTTTATTAATTTTATTGAGAAACAAATAGAAATGAGACAGTTTCAAAACCGATTAATAGGACAGTTTCAATAATTAATACATTGCATATTGTTGTCTTCATAGTGGTTATACATAGTACAGTATGCAGACAGGATATCCTGTCCAACACTATTAGTACAAATCTTTCTTCTCATTGAATTAAGAGAAAGTAGCTGTATATCTATCCTAACTATTTTGTATATCCTCAGCAGGTTTTTGAAACTAGCGGTTAATTGGTAGGATTCTCACCCTGACTAAATATATATGCTGATACCTGTGAACAAAGCAACTTCACTGAAGATAGCAATGTGTAATACTAGGGTCATGCTTGGAATGCCTGTCATTCTGGTCTTCTAAATATGTACTGCTTGTCATGTTATATCAATTACAGCTATACTGTCTCTCAAGTAAATGTTTGTTTTGGAAAAAAAAAAGGTAATAAATGAGAGCACAGATCTATGTAGGCAATAGTAAAGGGATTCCTTCATAAATTCGTCCCAGTGGGCCAGGGAGATAGCTTAGTAGAATAAGCACTTGCCTGGCAAGTGTGGGATCCTGCGTTCAATCCCCAATACTGTAATAAATAAATAAATAAATAAATAAATAAATAAATTCATCCTAGCTGTAATGAAATGACCTCTGATTCTCCCTGAGGACATATGGACAGAGTACATTTAATGAATCATGAATGATAAATCCACTATCAACGTTCCATTGTACCTCAACCTTTGCATACTTCCCTAAATTTCCTCTGTATCATTGGTATTCATTTTGGAGTTGATAATTCAGTCAGCCAACCAAGCAATTTGCTAGAGCTTTGGCCAGCCCCTCAATCCTACCCACTAAATCCAGGACCTATACTTGTGATCTGTATTAGTAAATTTTTGATGGTCCAACTCACATTCTTTACATTCTACTAACACAACCTTAAGGTCCCCAGGTTTCTTTTTTTATATGTATTTTAATAATTTTATTGAGAAAGTAGTAGCAATGAGATACTTTCAAAACAGGTTAGTAGTACAGTCATAATAATACATTGCATATTGTTGTATTGGTAGTAGTTATTCCTAGTACAAGAAGTAGACATGATATCTTGTCTAAACACTATTAGTTCAAACCCTTCTCATTGAACTAAGTAGCTGTATATTTATGCTATTTTGTATATACATATATATTTTTTCCACTACAAAATGGTCTTTCTTTTATATCCCTCTTTTGTTTACTTTGGTCAGAGATGTGTATTCCATTGCCATTCATATATTGTAGGTGTATGAATTCAGCAGAGTAATCCAATATAGTCCAGTAGTCTATAACAGTAGTGGGTTATCCACATGACTGGCAGTGTCAGAAGTGGTCCCCAGGTTTCTATCAATCCAAAATGCCAAAATTTCAAGCAATCCTTTTGTTATATTGCATTTCTCCTCAAGGATCATGTTTTATGTCTCAACATTGGAGTCCTGCGAGAAATTGAGTCCGCTGTAGAAGAGAAAAATATGCTAAAGAGAGACACCAAGGAAGACCTAAGGCACCTTCCATTGAGTAGGTCACTGAGGAGTCTTCAGAAAATCACAGATGAACCTCCTTATGGAATGAATGGAAGGCCTGCAACTTCTCCAAAGAAAGTTCTGTGCAATTTAAGATTCCATGGCCTCAGTTCCAGTGAAAGCTACCCAGATGGACACATTCCAATTCTCAGGGTCTCATCGGATTAATTTTTTAAGTTTTGGTTTTAGAAATTTCTTCCTCTTATATAAACAAGGTAAATGTTTCATTTAGTCTACTCATTAAAACATTCAGGTGGATCTTGAGCTCAAAATTTGTCATTTTCTTTCCATAATTTTCCAGTGCACTTGTAATATGAAACAATATAATCTTCACATTTATCAATGTATCCTATAGCAACAAAGGCTTTGTCATCATGAAATTTACCATAGGTAAGAGAATTATATTATCTAAGGTAATAATTCACCTAATTATCTTGCCACTGCATGGCATTGTCTCTTTTGGTACTATGTAGATGGTCAGTAATGACTTTTAATCTAATCAGATCACTTCCTTGAAGCACAAAATGAATTCAGAGTACACATTATTAAAATCATGTTCTATGAGAATCACAAGATCAAACTGTAAATGAGTCAGAATTCAACCAGTTAGGAAGCACCATTCCTATACATATGGTGAGAGCTGTGTGGTACAGATTGGAATTGTGTAATTCTGAGATTGAATCCAGTGAAATAGTCTTAAGGCTATAGTCTTGGTTTCTAATTTTCTGCAAAGGACAGAAAATAAAGCTGTAAAGAAGAGAAAGAAATGTTAATCTCATAAGAATGAGTTGGGATCCATGGAGATGCGGCAGTTGGAAATGACTGAAAGACTGGAGATTGTGTCAGTTCTTCTAATTTGATAAAGTATCCTGAGTTGCTAAAGGAGAAATTCATTCCTACCCTGACAGCACCAAGCAGGAGTCAGAAAGCTAAAAGAGAAGGGCTGGCGAGATAGCTTAATGGACTAAGCTCTTGCTTAATAAGTGCAGGGCGAGGGTTAGGTCCCTGGCATTGCATGCCAAGCCTCTTGCCCCCAGGTGCACTGAGCTGGCAATGGAGTCCAGGTGTGGTGGTGGACACTGGTAATCCCAGCACTAGAGAGACTGAAAACAGGAAGATCACTATGAGTCCAAGCTGTGTAGTGAGACCCTGCACACAAAAAAAGAAAGAAAGCTACAAGAGAGGGTGAATCTTGTTCCCATAGTAAAAAAAGGCACCGGATGAAGAGATGCCTATGAGCTACAGAAAATATTTTCTCCAAAACTCCAAGTATAAAAAATTGCTCATTGTCACTGAATGATCTCTAATTTTATGCAGAAGTATCTCTTATTATCCAGGTTAACTAGCATTATTATAGGGAAGAAAATTCAAGAAATCACAATTCCATGCAGGCAGCTTGACACAAACACTATGTAAAAGCCAGATTAGTCATACATAAGTAAGCATGCCTTGTAACTACCTAGTTAATTTGACTTCCAGATTAGTACCATGTGTATAGCTTGTGCACTTTGCTTATTACGACTCATTCCCTTTAGATTTCTTTGAGTGTAATGGACTATAGCTGTATTTCTTTCTTATTTAAATAAGAGCCTTTCTCCCATCTAGTTTTATTAATTTGTAGATAATCTCTCTTTTATCCATAGTTACTGCTAACATTTCTTATTGCTGTGTCTTACCACTGTGTATTTATGTATGGGATTAATACTTATTAACTTATACAACTCTGGTGGATCTTTACAATTCAAAGATATCAGACCTTAAACAATTAAAGTTGGTTGCTCTTATCTCGTCTCACATGGCTTCTAGTTCTTCCATTGCTAGTTAGAAGCACAGTACTCAAATATACGTGTATTTCTGTACCTGTTAGAATGGCATGTCATACCCCTTGATGTACTTCTAGATATGTAGTTTCCTTCAATCAGTGTACACTATAAACAAGTGGCATTCTCATGCTTCATGTCAAGGTTTTTAGGGTCCAGTGCACAGTTTTCTATCCCTGTTTGCTACATTACGTAAAGTACTCTCACAAAGAGCAAAAGGAGTCAGAAAGCTTAAAGAGGGTCATCAATATGTGTGGGTTCCTGGTATGGTATAACGACACTGGCCTCAACTTGCAGATTTTCTGGAGGTTTTACCCTCTTTTAACAATGTAAAGCCAATCTCTAAATCTTAGTGTGAAATGAATCTCTTTGCTTTGACTTTTTCTTTGCTAATTTAAACATTTACTGATATATAAAACATGCTGGAAATGTAAGGAGTAGGAGGAGGCCTAACAAGTTACACATATCACAAATAGGAAATAGAAAAGATCTTGAAAACTTAAGTTAGCTGGGAGATTCAGGGCCTAAAAATGATCTCAGCTGACAATCATATGGCTCAATCTGGACTCTTCACATCAAAGATGAAAACCTAGCAATTAATACCCACTTACCTAGAGCTCCCAAGGAGCCATTGAAAAATACAGTGAATGATGTAAACATATATTGTAAAGATGTACTAATAAAGAAATTTTTCAAATAATGTAGAAACGTGTGTATGTGCTAGGGTCTCAAAATTATAATAAATATTCATCTTGATTGTAATATAAACTAAACATCAGAAAATTTCCATATGTAATGATACTATCAAGGAAAGAAAGAATGTAAGATAAAGAGGGGGAATGTCTTTGAAAGGAAAACACCAGGCTGTGACAAAGGAATGTAGACCAAGATCAACTGTATGAAAAGTTATTGTTCTTCAATTACGTCATCAACCAAAATTGAGATGTTAAGATCTATTGCCATTATGGTCATTGAAGCTAACCACTCAAGTAGCATAAAAACTATTGAAAACCTGTTCTTGTACATTTTTAGCACCCAGGTTTAACTCATGTTCAGATAGCAGCCTATAACCTAGATGACACTTAAAATGTGTTAGTAAAGCAATTCTTCCAACACGCTTCCCCAACTCCTCTGTACTAACACCCATTTAAATATCCACTGAACTTTCCTAGAAGAAAATGGAGACCTGTATTGTTTTGACAACAGAAAACAAAGTGTTTTGATAGAAACTGATGTACAGTCCAGTGAAATTATTTTGGGCAAATTGAGTAAAATAAAAAGTTCAATTGAACTGGCTCTGAAGTTTCCCAACATAAAAAAACAGAAAACTACTGTGAATGCTTAAATTTTTAAAAATTATTACACCAAAGGACACATGACCATGAATCCTCCTTTTCTCTAAGCATATTGATCCCATTATCATTTCTGCAACATTATTACTAGTTTTTTAAGCCATTTTTCATGTCTTTACAAGGTGTGATTAAAAATACGATGAGTGGTGCTTCAAACGTGACCCAGTGGAAATGTGGGCTTGCGGAAATATTGCGATGCATCCTCACCCACATGATTTAGCTAACCTAAAACCATGTGGCCGCTGCCTCTTCTGCAAAGTGAAAATGATCATGAAAAGTGAAAGTCTTCGGTGGATTCAGGGCATTTAGGAGACTTGGAAATGCAAACAAAGTCAGTTCTGAAAAAGAGAATCTAGACCTACTTGATAAAAAGGTAAATACAATGGAGACAGCGTGTTGAAAATGAAGGATTATAGTTCACAGGGAATGCAAGGTCCTGTGCCTTTTGCTGTAAATTTTTATTTTATATATAATTAATAACATATTAATAATAGTTATTATTATTGTTGTTATACCCCAAATCTCTTTCCAGCTGTGTAGATCTGCATTAATACACAGCTAACCGCTTGCACGTAGCACTGGGCACCTGGAATGTGACCCATCTGAAATAAGATACATTTTAAATATAAAACACATATGGGATTTTAAAACTTTGTGAGAAACATCAACAAAAAGAATGTAAATATGCAGTGAAATATATATTTACATATTATCAGTTTTATCAAGTGTAGAATTAATATTAACTTCATTACTATTTTAGATTTTTAAAGAGTTCTATGAAGATAAACTCAAAATATGAGTGTGATTTCTATTTTATTTCTATTCAAGAGCACAATTTTAGACTTTGAAGGTCAAGTCTCTATTACCTAGAGAATGACTGCTAGTGAATTACTCATTAAGCATCTATGTTCCCCAAGTTCTAACAGTTTCCTTCTCAAAGAAAATTTAAGGGATTTATTTATCATTGAATAGGAATTGGTATTGATACATTTTCATGAAATTTTAAGGGTGATTTTATTTGATCTTAACATTGATCAATTATATAATGCAGGCTGTTGAGTTTTTTGAAAGCATTTTAAGTGAGGACAATGTTAAATATTTATATTGGAAAGCCTTAGAAACTGCTATAGTCAAGCTTTTATTAAAACTGGATTAAAGATACCTGAGGTTTGATGTTATATCTTTGTTTCCATAGCTGGCTTCTAAGATGCAAATTTAATCCCTTGTCACTCAAATATGTCTTTCAATTTTATTCAGAATTTATGATTTTCAAATTTGATCAGATGGCTGAAATTGTTTCTCATCCTCCACTGAATTCATTATAAATCCATATCACAAAGTTAGTGATACAAGTAATTGAACCAATTTTCCTTTCTTTCTCAAGCACATTTGCCAGTAACGCAAGTGCCAAAACCCCTCAAACTTGAAATTTACTAAGAAAGTTGTCTTAGCAAAAATGAAATATTATAAAATGCACCACATCTAAGTAGTGAATGCATTGAAATTTAAAAAAAAAACAACTCTAAATAGAGTTGAATGTATAAATAATCTTGTCCAGGGATATGTATACTCTGGAAAGAAAACCTACTTCCAAATTTGCTTTTATGTGACACGTTTGTCAAATGACCTTCACATATTAGCATAAAGCAATTCACTTTATAAAACAGCATTTAAAGAGGAAATAAGCACGATTATTAAAAGCAAACAATAAAGGATGATATATGGCAGCCATTCTTCAGTGTAGTTTAAATGACTATCCCACTTAAAGCTCACAATTTTAGATTTAGTGTTACCTCTAATTTAAAAATGAAAGAATTAAAAAATAAAAAGAATCCCTATAGCAAGACAGCAAGAATTTCCCTAGCTATTAATACATGCAGAATGTGAAAAAGGCATTTCACCTCCGAAGTTCAGGCCCTTGGCTCCTGTAATTGTGTAAAGAGTGCTAAATAACTTGATCTAAATACTATACTTACAGATAGATCCAGGACTAAGATTCAACTTCCCTGATTTCTAGGGACTTTTAAAATTTTCAAGAAGCCTACAATGTAAGAAGAGTACAATGAAGAAATGTAAAATGAAGAAAGCTTAAAAATAAGAACTTGCAGAAGAGAGTGAGGCCTTGAGGGATAGATCAAAACATAAAAAAATGTGAAGAGCATGATGTTACTAATAGACAATTATTTATATTTTCAAAGTTTTAATATCAATGTTGTATTTTAATCCTAGTGATTAAAATAGAAAATCTATGTGACTCTCAACTATATTTCAATTACTGATAGTGAGTTTCAAATTCTCTACAATATGGTCAGTAGAAGTGCTTTGAGATGTGTTTTGCAATTCCATTCTCCATAATGATAGAGTTCAAGCCTATGTAGAAAACACATAGGGCTGACTGGAAATTCATTTAACTCTTCCATGTAAATGGGTCACTTGCTCTTTAAGATAGCAATTTTCTAACTCATTTAGAAATTATTACCTGTCAGTCACATGGTCCAGCAAGTTTCCAAAGTTCTTCTAAAATTTCTTCAAATCTAAACATAATCACATACAACATAACGTGTCAGTCAAAAAAGACCATGTGACTTTGATCTTAATAAGATTATAAAGGAGCTAAAAATTGGTATGGCCTAGAGATACAGCCACTGAAATGTCCTAGTGCAGCACAGTGCTCATGTTTGTGGTGATGCCGGTGTAAGTAAACTGACCGCACTGCCAGTCATACAGAAGTACTGCCAAGGATACTACATTAACAATTAATGTGTTTACTATGTTAGACTTTTATCCTGAAGTGTACTCCTATTTTAAGAAAAACATGATTTATTATAAAGCAGTATACTAGATCCCCAGTACCCTAAATATGTGTTTTCTTCCTCCTCCTTTTGCCCCACGTTTTCTGGCTTCTTCATCTTTGAGCCCAGAACCACTACCTTATTTCATTCTTGCAAACAAACAGGAATAGTTCCATCATGTTCTATCTATTTACTTTGTATTTAGCTTTCTACAAGAACTCAATTTTCTTTTTAAATTGAATGGCTTATGAAAATAAACTCAAGGAAATGTTAATTTTTTATTTTGAGGCATTTCTATTATTTTATTACTATGTGTTTGCAATGCAGAATGTTTGCATTTTTTGAGCAGAGTTGGTAAAACTACTGTCTTGGGTATTTTTCCTCTAACTCCTGAGAGAAAATACCTAACATGCAATATCAAGGAAAAAACAGCTTCTTGAGCTCACAGTCTGTGGAGGTTTCGGTCCACAATAAGGTGCTCCACCTCAGGATGGTGAGACACGGGGGCAGCCGATCAAGAAGGCAGAGGACAGCAAAGGCAGCAAGAGCACAAAGGGGGGAGGACTGATCCTCTTGTCCTCCCTTACATTGTATGGTGGCTCTCTGCCCACAACATCTCTGCCCTCCTCTCTCACAAGCTGAGGATGTACACAAAGTAAGGAGCCAGGCTCCCTGCTGAGTCACTTAGTTGAAGTTTTGAACTTCGCAGGTTGATACACTGAGCATCATAGAGCAGCAAAGACATCTCCTTTTGAACCCTAGGATGTAGAGCTGCTGAATTAGTCAAGCTTCCAGACTCCTCAAGTTGCCACAATGTTTCAGCCATAGCAGGTACATAACACATCCTAATTCCTTTTTTTCATCCCATCCCAACTCTCCTCTCCTATCTATATCTATATCTATATCTATATCCATATCTGTATCTATATCATCTATGTCTATATATTTGAATGTTGTCTAAACTTTTGCTCTTTGTTTCTTTAATGAGAACTTCTGACTGAGAGGCACAGAAGAAAAAAAATTCTGAAAAATCTAACTGTCATCTGAAGGGTACCTACAACACAGAATTCCAAAGCAAACTTCAATGCAAAATATAAATTCATGAGACAATTGGATATTTCTGATCATTGGCCATATGTCTGTGTGAACCAAGCTGTCTTGTGAGGAGTCTCTCCTGGCAGGCTGTGGAATGGTACTTCTCCAAAGTTTGTATCAAATAATGTTGTATATCTGGGCTAAGGAAACTGTAACCTGAAAATTTGCTTCAGTAAATAAAAGTGACTCTATTCTTTATACCATATTACTAATCAATCTTTAAAAAATATTCTTTTCTAGTTCATTATGTGTTTCATTTCTTTGAGTGATAATATGATTTTTCCCAATTTTTGTCAGTAAAATAATGCCCCAAGAATAATTTACAGGTATAGTGGCAGATGCCTGTAATCCCAGTGCTAGAGAGGCTGAAAACAGGAGTATCATTATAAGTCTGAGCTGCATAGTGAGATGCTCTATGGTACAAAATACATCTAAAAATAGAATTGCTACACTTGTAATTTTCCATAGATTATTGTCACCGGCTGACTACATGAGAGTAAGTAACACAATCTGACAAATGTAGTTAGACATTTGAGCAATGGTAAATAGTAAATTTACTTTCCTCAGATAAAACAAAGATATAAATATCAACCTAGATCATAATAATATATGTACATGTGGGATTTAGAAATAACTTAAGGTTTGTACTAATAGTATTTGTGGACAGGAAATCATGTCTGCATCTTATGTTATGAATAGCCACCAAGAAAACAACAATATGCAATGTATTAATTATTGAAACTGTCCTACTAATCGGTTTTGAAACTGTCTCATTGCTATTTGTTATAAATATTATAAAATTATTATTAAAAAAGAGGACTCAGTGATGAAAGGAGGATGTATGAAGGGGCAGGGGAGGGAGAACAAAGAGAATAAAAATGTGTATGTGCATGTACCATTCCTTGCAATGAATGTAATCATTATGCAATGTAAATGTGTACTGTTATTTTTTTTTATTTTTTAAAAGAATAAAAATACAATTCAGGGGCTGGGGAGATGACTCAGTGGAATAAGCGCTTCCCTGGCAAGCGCAAGGACCTGAGTTCAATCCCCGGTTCCACCTAAAAAAAATTAAAAAATAAAAAAAAAATTCAACAAACTATAAAAAAGAAATAACTCAAATAACTTTTACATTTAATATTAATAGTAAATATTGGTTTCCTGAAGATAAGTTGCTCTTATGTTAATTAAAAATTATTTCTAAATAAAACATTAAAAGTTGTTTTAAGCATACATGTTAAGTGAATAATACAACATTTAATCATTGATGCTGATAATTTCACAAGCTTCTTTGATTTATCTAGCATAAATTTTTCCATAGTAGTTTAACACCTGTGAACTCAAAATATGCAGTATCTGCTTTTTATCCTTAATGTAAGAAATGGAAAATATATTTTTATTTTGTTAACACATGGTCACAGTACAAACCAAGGGAGGTTGTGGATGAGAACTCATATTACTCTACTCATCTTGTGAGGATTCACAGAGCAATGTTTTTGTTCCAAAACTGTGTACAATCATGGATCCAGTGCAATGTAAAGATCTACCTGCCCAGTTTCACTTGGTCAGTGTCCCAGATCCATCAAATCTGTGGTGCGGACTCACACTCCCAAAGCTCACCCTGAAGCTTCTGAAAATGGGGTAGAACATCCACCTGCAGGAAATAGGAAGTTCACGGGACAGCGTCTGTGCTTTCTTGGCAAAGCATTCTATAAAAATGTAAGATTCATGGAAATGAAATTACGCTCATGAGGTAGCTCGGAGTAGGTGACATTACATACAAAAATTTACAAGATGCAGATCTTTAAGTTCTAATGCATAATTTAATCTTAACTCTTTATTCATGCTTATATTCAATTACATCAAAAATCTAAAACGTGTGAGGCACTGGAAAGGCGTAGATATTTACTAAGTTGCTATCTCAGTTACTCTTCTCTTGTCACTGGGACAAAATACCCAACACTCAAAATTAGGGAAGGAAAGGTTTATTTAGCTCACAGTTAGTGGAGGTTTCAGTTCATACTCAGCTGCTACCAAAGAGAGG
>NW_004524841.1:1032922-1033754 GCF_000260255.1 Octodon degus
TGTACCTGTATGTACATGTGATTGTTTTCTTTTTGAGACAAAGTCTCATTATGAAGTTCAGGCTGGTCTTGCACTCACTTTGTAGCCCATGCTGGTCTTGAACTTGTAATGATCTTCCTGCCCCTGCCTACAAAGTACTGGGATTACAGGCATGTGCCACCACATGCAGAACAGGCTTAAAATCTGACAATTGTGAACGATGTCAATTTTCATAAAAGGGGAACTTATAATTCTCAAATTCAAAAGCAAGCTGTATTCATTTTTTAATTCTGAAACAAAATTTTGTCATCTACAAAAATCTCATAACTGTTTGTTTGTTTGTTTCTGGATTTGACTCAGCCAGAGACATCCTTCTTTAGGACTACAAGGAGTCTGAAATTTTCTTTTTTAGATTTTTTTTCATTATTACAATTTTGGAGTACACAGTGTTCACACTCATTGTGGTAAGTTGGGATGTGTACTGCACACATTTAATTCCTTTCTTTATTACCTTATTGCCGTCCCAAAAACCTATCTCCCTACCTCATAGTGCCTATATTTCACTTGGATCTTTATTTATATGTGGTTTTCTCATGTAATAAAATCAAGTGATAGTTAGCTTTTATGTCCAGTTTATTCCACTTAACATTATAGCCCCAAAGTACATCTCTTTTTCTACAAAGGACTCAAGTTTGTGTTTTCTTTTGGCAGAGTGGTACTCTACTGTGTATAAATACATTTTCTTTGTCCATTCTCTATTGCTGGACAAATAGACTGCTCCTATGTATAGCTATTATGAGTTTTTCTGCTATAAACTGGGTGTGGTATGCATGAAATTCGTAAATCTTTTTTT
>NW_004524841.1:1034572-1042414 GCF_000260255.1 Octodon degus
TGTAAACATGTCACTGACAAAATGCTTATTTTAATAATAGAAAACATAAATATTTTCTGTTTATTTTTCATGGTTTTCAACTAAAATTATGGAAAGAATTCCTGAGCATAAAATGTTATGATTAATTTTAGACATTTTAAGGTTGTCAAAATGACCAAGAACTATACCATCGTCAAGTACATTAAGTCACTATTGTTCATATATGCACAACATACCTTAAATGTATTTCTATCTCATTGTTAAAATATTGTAAGAAAAACATTCTTCTCCTTCTCCTTCTTCTTTTTCTCCTTCTCCTTGTCTTCCTCCTCCTGCTCCTCTTCCTCCTCCTGCTCCTCTTCCTCCTCCTGCTCCTCTTCCACCTCCTCCTGTTCCTCTTTCCCCTCTTCCTCCTCCTCTTTTTTGTCTTTTTGAGACAGTTTTTCATGCTAGCTTCGGCAGCACATATACTAAAATTGGAACGAAACAGCTTTTCACCATGCACTTCAGGCTACCTTGAGCTCACTTTGTAGCTCAGGCTACAGGTGAACCCACAGGAATCCTCCTGCATCAGCCTCCTGATCCTCTTTCCTTTCAGCCCCCTGAGTTCTCCTCATCTACCCCACCCAGCCAGAAGAAAATTCTTGATTAAAGATTAAGCAGTCCTCAAGTAAGGAATAGATAAATGAACTATTTTCCAAAATATTTGGTATGTGATTTTGTACATACTGACCTTTCAGAATATCATATAATGACCCCTGAATCACAACAATGGAGATATTTCTTTCAAATGAGTTTTCCAGGAATTTTTGACATTTCAATTTTCAATTAATTGTTACATCTACTAGTAATCATTTTTAAAATCCCAGGAAGAATAAATAAAAATTTATAAGCACCTAACTTGTTGCTATATATTATTTTCCTATTATTTTGATAATATTAAATAAAAGATCACAACTTTTGCAGGGTAGTAATGAATTCATATAACTGAAAGTAAAATTAGGGCTGGCCAAATAACTCAGCAGATTAAAGCATCTGCAAGCAGGCACAGGGTCCGGGGGTCCTAATCCCAGGCCTGCCTGGCTGGCCCCACCCCTGGGGCATACTGAGATGGCAATTGAGCCTGGGCATGGTGGCACATGCCTATAATTCCAGCTCTAGGAAGGCTGTAAACAGACAGATCACTGTGAGTCCAATGGAATAGGAAGGCCCTGAACACCCTGTAGAGCCTTCCATAAAATAAAATTTTTTAAAAAATGAAAAGAAAGAAAAAAAGCAAAATTGCAGTAAGTACAAAATCGCACAGTACGCGTAGTAAAGGTGAGTGATCAAAGATACACTACAAGAGGAAAACTACACTGACATTTATCCTCATCTCCAAAGTGAGGCTATGGCTCCCACCATATTGTCTTCACTAGGCATGAGTTACTAGGTTTACCTCTCTTTTATTATGGCTATATTAGTTCTTATCTCCTGAAGGTCACAATTACCAAACACTGGATGAATATATCTTATTTGTTTTTTGTTGTTGCTGTTTGTTTGTTTGTTTTTGGTGCAGGAGATTGAACTCAGATCCCTGTGGGTGGATATATCCTAAAATCACAAAGAACATTCTGGCCGTGATTATTTGTAACCTCCCACTGCAAAACGCACTGCATGTGTCCAAGCCACTCCTCAATCATTCCATCCTGGATCCTCTTCAAGATCAAGATTCTTGCCATATCAGTCTTTCACAGATGAAGATGAGTGCTTGATTATAGCTTGGTAAAACAGCAAAACTAAAGAGACAAGTCATGCTCTCCAGAAATACTAACAGGAAGCTTTGGATAATGGCTATAGATACATCTGCTCAAAAAACAGAATAGTGGCACCGGGGGATAGCTCAGTAGAATAAGTAGAAAAGAGAATAACTGGAGACAAAAGATAACACACTAACTCTGAAATTCGGCACAAGTTGGGGGTGGCTGGCTAGAACTCAGGATCTAAGAAAAATTCTTTATTCCCATAGTTTTAACTTCTTGTTGTTGTTTCCAAACTGTGCCACCATTCCTCGTGTATAGAAGTTAGAATGTGTTTACAAATTAGTACGATTTCTCAGTATATTTTTTTCTTATAGAAATTTGAGACTCTAATATTCTTTTATTTTATATTATCTTTTTATTTTGCAATATGTTCTTCTATTCTGGAAATATGATACCATTACCAATCACATGTATTTTCGGTGAACTTTATTTATATTTACTCCAAGTAGAAAAAAATCATTCTAGAAATATATTTCAGACAGAGATGACCTCTGTTGAGAGAAATGATCATAAGATAACTAGAAACTCTCTTTAAAAAAACTTTTTATTTGCTTATTTATTTAATACAGGGTCTTTCTACACAGGTTGGACTCGTATTGAGCCTCTTGTCTCAGCCTCCCCAGCCCTGGGCTCTGGGGCCTGCATGGCATATAGTACTGGGGATGGAACCCAGGTCCTTGCACTTGCTTGGCAAACACTTAGACCCCAATCTACCTCCCCAGCCCTGGAGTCTCTTTTGTTTATTTGAGAAAAAGCCTGAGGAAATTGGAAAATCTTTAGTGTCTTTAGTCTAATTTCATCCCTCCTGTAGTACTATTTATCTTTTTGGAGTCCTAGATAATTTTACAATAAAATCCTGTTTTCATCCTATGTTAGGTTTATGAAATTTGTCTTGATTTAATATTTGTCTGAGTACTCTCTTGATTTTTGTTATCTGCTATCTGGACAGTCTGACAATTTTCAAAACTATAAGCGAAGGCTCTTTTTGTCAGAAGTGCTTTCATTATTTTATATATGGCCTTTGAAATTTCAACATAAATATGAAGGCAGCAGGTTGTATATCTAGCACTCTGTCTGGAAACCCTGATTGCTAATTTATCTATTAATATAGGCAGTATCTACTAAACTTGTAGATATTACAAGAAAATTAACTTCTGACTTCTCATCTCCAGAAAAATCTGTTTTTTTTTTTGGTTGTTGTTGTTGCTGTTGTTTCTGTTTAAACGCCTCAAAAATCTCCATACAGTTTCAACAATTATCAACATTTTAATAGTAATTTTCTTAAAATTTTTCCAGATTGCTTCTAAAACCTATTGCCCATGACACTCAAATTTTAATTCTCTTTTCCCATGGTAACACTTCCCTTATCAAGATCTGTATTTATGATTTATAACAACTACAATATTGTCCTAACATGTAGTTCCATAAAATAACATTAGTGAAAAAATTTATAAATCTCAAAATTTCTGTCAGGTATCTAAGCAGAGTTTAGTTTAGCTTACCTGAGTAGTTAAAGTTTGAATTCTTCCTCAGGTTACATTTTACTGATTATTTAAGGCTCTAGTTATCTTAAGGTTTGACAGAAATTGGATGATCCAGTCAAAGGTGTTTATTGTCAAAGGCTTTTGCTCCGTTTTGGTTATTTTCAGAAAGGCTCAGTTCCTGTCATTAAAATTCTCTATTAGGAACTTCTTGCATATCCTCATGGAAGCTGGATTTCTGTTCAAGTGTTTTAAGGGGAATAGAGCAGAGCTGGGGATATAGTTCGACAGTACAGTGCCTGACTCGCAAATCTGTGGTTGTTTAACTCCTGATACAACATAAATAAATAAAAACATGAAAAAAGAAAAAGAAAACAAGCAGAAAGAAAAGAAAAAGCAAGCAACAGAGCAACACAAAAATAAATGAATTTAATTACTCTGAGTTAGAAGTCATTTACCATTGCCTCTGCCACATCTTTTGCAATAAAGACTAATTCCAATATAACACAAGTTAAAAGCCTACTTATACTGAGAAATAATCATTGGAAGACATCTTTCCCAGCAATTAATTGGATGAGTAAAGAGGTATTATAGTCTATTGTGGTAGAGTAAGTGTTGATTGGTAGATGAAAAGATTGAACAATGTTCAGGAACCAGAGCACGTAAGATTGAGGGAATCAAGCAACCTGATTTACGGGGTCCAATGTACTTCTCCCTTGTTTCAATTTTGTAGTCACTATATGTGCAATTTATTATTGATTTTAATATGTATGTGACATTACATGCACATGAATTATAGATGAAAATATTGCACATATCACTACAAACCACCTTACACCATCTACATGTCACTACAACCTACAGGAAAATTAGTCCAACTTTAAAATATGACAGTATTTGTTTTTACAAATAATGTAAAAAAATACTTTCATTTCTCTCAAAATGAAGGAGCTAATTAAGCAGCTAAAATTCTATTTCAATTCCTGGTACGAGCGATAATATTATTTACATAATGGGTTGTATATCATACCTAAAATAAGATATTTATAAATATATATACATTTCTTTTATCTAAATACCTATGCAATTTTTATAATAATGCTAATTTCAAGATAATGATACATTGTTGTCAACTTCTTGCAAGATTTAGCAAGGCTCGCTATATAATTAAAGGAAGGAAGGTCAATATGCTGAAGAGGCACTTATACTTTCATGTGTGCTCACACTAAGATGTTAAGTCAACAATGTATGAATCAACAAATGAATGGATACATAAAATGTGGTAAGTATACATAGCTGAATAGCATTCATCCATAATGTGATAAAACACTGTCATTACAGTAACATGAGTTAACCGGGAGGATATTATTATGTTAAATAAAATAAGCCAGGCACCAAAAATCAAATATCATATGGCCTTGTTTATATGTGGGAATTTAAAACGTTGATTATCTAAAAGTCAAATGTGGAGTCATGGTTTTCAGAGACTAAAAAAGGTGAAGAGAAAAGAAAATAGAGATGTTTGATTACCAAGTACAAAAATTCATTAAGTTAGGATTAAATTCCAACATTTTATACCATATTGTAACTATTATTATTGACAATAATTTATTGTGTATTTCAAAGTAGCTAGAAGAGAAGCTTTAGACAATTTATGATATACACAAAAATTAAAAAAATTAAGGTGATGGATATTATTTATACCGATTTGATCATTGTAAACATGTGTTAAAATGTCATGTGCGCAGCCCATCAATGTATGCAATCATGTGTCAATTTCAAATTCTAAAGAGAAAGCTATATCAAGGTTCTTCATGTACAAGTTTCTTTGACATAATCACTTTTAGAGACATATTTTGGGAAAAACTTGGCTGATAAAAGAATATTTATCATTAACTAACCATTCTGTATATGAATATCACAGACACAAAAATATACACACAGAACACACAATTAAACAAAAACACTTATACTATTCTCTCTTATAAAGAAAAAATGACAAAGGTAATAATTGTTTCAACTGTGCCAATTGTTTCAGAATCAAAAATTCAATATAATCTGTCTAAAACATTTTTATTTCTATATGGATTCATTAATTCTTACACTGATTTACAAGATTCCAAACATCAAACTGAGGACTGAATGGTTCAAAGGATGCTTATTATTTTCATGATCAGTTATTTAAATTAAGTATCTGTTTGGTTGACTACCATTTTTTATTAGAATATTTTAAGTATGACAAACAGATGTAATGATATTAAGTCTTTTTAGTTTTTGTGACAGTTCATTTCTAAATCAGAAGCAGTTACAACTGTTGAAACATCATTTGTCACTTTATGTAATAAAAATAAATTCTAAAAATTCTATCCTTCATATATAAACTTATTGCCATGCCTGAGGGATTACAGCCAAATACCAATTCAAATTTAGATTTTAAATCTTCTGAAGTATATCAAGTCCAGTGTAACTACAAAGAAATATGCGTTCTTTCATCACATGCAACAGTAACTTAGCAGAACTCATTAAAGTAAGTTAGTTAAGGGCCTGCCCGAGAGCTTAGCAGACTAAAGCGCCTGCTTCGGGCTCAGGGGCCGGGGGTTCAATCCTTGTGCCTTTCCTGCCCCGCCCACGGGGAGCCCTGAGAAGGCAATTGAGACTGGACGTGGCGGAGCACACCTGTAATCCTGGCACTTGGGAGGCTGAAAACAGGAGAATCACTACAAGTCCCATCTACATAGTGAGACCCTGCAGACCCTGTCCTAAATACAGAAGAAAAAAAAAAAAAAGTTAAAATGTCCCAATCTAAATGGTCAATTCAATAAAAAATAGCGTTTTCTTCCTGTATTAGGTCTTCTCACAGAAAACACAATGCTCTGTCATCTTCGAATATTTATTTTCAGTTTCGCTAGAAACGTTGTGAAGAATTGGAAGAAATATTAATAAACAGAGAGGTGCCTCAATGTGAAAAAATTTCTGGGACAAAAAAAAGAGGTAATTTGTTGAGAAAAAACAACAAAATTATAAAGGCACATTTTTATAAACAGACACTACCTTCAGTTTAGTTTTAATGAACAACAATATGCCATTCATTATTATTGACCTTCTTACAATTTAACGCTTTTTAAATCACTGTAGTCCTGAAATGATATTGTAAGAGGAAGGATAGCTATTGTGGTTGGTCAATTTTTATTTTAAAACAATTATTAAAAAAGATTACAACGGGCCTGGGGAGATGGCTCACTGGAATAAGTGCTTCTCGGTGAGCACAAGGGCCTGAGTTCATTCCCTGGTTCTGCTGAAAGAAAAAAAAAAAAACAAAACAAAAACAAAAAAAACCCAAAGATTACAACATGCCTGATAAGCATAAGGTTCTGAGTTCAGTCCCTGGTAATGAAAAAAAAATTGTAAAATGATAAATAATACAGAGTGGTACATAGTCCACTTTGCCCCATGTATAATGATGTGCATAACTATAGCACAATTTCAAAGACGGAAACTGATGTTGCAAATATCCATAGAATTTATTATGATTTAATTAGTTTTACATGCACTTGTGTGTGCAGTGCACCAGGAGTTTTATGCAATTGTATCACAGTGCGGCTTCCTCTTCACTGCCATAGCCAGTACATAACAACAATATCAGGTAGCTTTCTCACATTCTGGATTTATAGTAATGTCTGTCCTACAGCCCTGCTAGTCCCCAGCAACAAGTAATCAACATAATTTATTGTTTAAATATTACTATGTAGGTGGCCATATCGTGTAACCTTCAGGAATTAACTTTTTAAATTCCTCAGATTTCTTTAAATTCATTTAAGTTACTGCAATATTAGTTTTGTTTTTGTGTTCATTTAATGAAATATCACACTTTGAATACCTTGTTTTCTGTCAAAGAATAGTCAGGTTGTGTCCGATGTTGAGCTATTTTGAATAAAACTGCTACAAGCTTTTATATTCAGATTTTTTTGTTGCCAAAAACTCATTTCTCTGTGATCAGTGCCCAAAGATGCGATTGCTGACTCATTAAGTAAAAGCAGGTTTACTGCTTAGGAAATTGGGAAACTCCTTCTAGAGTTATTGTGTCATTCTGCATTTCCTCCAGCGTTGCAGGAGTGATCCAGCTTCAGCAGCACTTCATCACTAGTTTTCATTTAGCCACCTGTTGAGTACACAGTGATATATGGTTTTAATTTACATTTCCCTAACATTTAATAATGTCTGATAATTCCCCTGTGCTAATTTTTTATCTCTGTACAATTTTCCATGAAATGTCTATTTTTTTTTTAATTTTCCCAGTTTGTAATTAGATTGTCTAGCATTTTTACTATTCAGTTTTAGAATTCCTTTAATCCAGATATAAAGCCTTTAGTAGTGATACAGTTTATAAATGTTTTCTCCAAGCCTAGAATTTACTTCTAATGTCTTCAAGGGATCTTTTGTATTAGCAAAGCATTTTTGAAAGAAATATAGTCCAACTTTTTCTATTTTTCTCTTTTTTAATGTATCAATACAAGGTCTCCAGGCTCTCAGTACACAGATCGGACTCGTAGTGATCCTCCTTTTTTCAGTCTCCTAAACGC
>NW_004524841.1:1042572-1043704 GCF_000260255.1 Octodon degus
AAACAAATAGCAATGAGACAGTTTCAAAACAGATTAGTAAAACAGTTTCAATAATTAATACTTTGCATATTATTGCCTTCATAGGGGTTATTCATAGTACACGATGTTGACATGATATCCTGTCCAAACAGTATTAGTATAACTCTTTCTTCTCATTGAATTAAGAGGAAGTATCTATCTATCTATCTATCTATCTATCTATCTATCTATCTATCTATCTATCTACATCCTATTTTGTATACGCAGATCCAAAATGGTCCTTCATTTGTATCCCCTTTTTTTGTTTAGTTTTTTCAGAGATGGGTATTCCAGTGCCGTCACAATTTATTGCCAAGTCAAAAACATATCTCCTCATCCTAAATGCTAAATATCTTTGCATATTTTCCTTTTACTGCTTTTCAGACCATTTTTCTGATTTGGTACACAGTGCTCACATTTCTTGTGTGGCGTTGGAACACATACATAGTACATCTGAGTTCTTTTTCTCATCGCTTTTGCTTTTCCTCCTGCATCCCTTCATCCGTGCCTTGACCCCTCTCCTTTTATGCCACCTGTTTGCAGTGTATGATGTCCACTTCCTCAGGTGGAGTCACCTCACGTACATAACACATCCCAGTTCGTTTCCGCACAGCCTTTTCCTCACATCTTCTCTTGCCATGTCTTGATCCGCTTACCCTTTGAGAGGGTTCTGTCTCCCTACTTCATGTTGTCTTCACGTAATTATTTGAGCATCATTTGTTGGAAATCTTATTCATTCTCTGACTTGTTTTTGATCAGTGTCACAGCATTTAGGCCCATTTGAGGACCCCTACAAGCTTTTCCACACAACTCTACTGATTGGAGCACTCGCCCCTCCCCGAAGTACAAGGCTCTCATGACCATACCTAGTCAACTCTAACAACAGGAAAAAGATTCCCCTCATTTTTCAGCGGTATTTAGCTATTTTACATCTTGTAACATTTTCAAGTAACCTTTCTGATCTGTACACCTTATATGTCTTTTACTCTGCTCGCCTGGAGGCAAGCACTGTCCCGCGCACACCGGTCAGTATTATGTGTGTCAATTATTTCAGGCTTGCTTTACGGACATTCTATCAGTTTGAGCTAGTTCTTTTTGCTTAATTAGGTGCTTT
>NW_004524841.1:1044011-1045679 GCF_000260255.1 Octodon degus
CATGAAGAATTCTTTGGGGAAAAATATTTATTTATCAAATCGATTTCCCTAATCAATATGCATGAATATTATCAATTCATTTTGGTTAAGTTTAGGTGCATTTATTCTAAATAAATTTATCTATTTCTCCCATATGGTGAAATTTATGAATGAATACTTGATCATATTATTTTCAAATTATGGTATTGACTCATGACCTATAATATTTTCTTTCATATCTATTTTTATTGATTTAAATTTTCTTTTTATTTGCATCTGTCTCTCCAGTTTTGTCAAACGTAGTTTCTTTTAAGAATCACATATATTTGTAAATATTTCATATCTGTCTTCTTTCAGTTTTATTGATTTCTGCTACAATATTTAGTATTTCCTACTTTGTGCTTATTTTTAGATTTCTAAAAATATGTTCTAGTTTCTTAGATATGGAACTTAGGTTATGATTTGACATATCTTATTTTTAATATTAGGGGATAGTATAATTTTTTTATTTTTACTTTTGTGACATAACAAATATTTATGTACCATTTTTATGTTCTTTCAGTTCCATATTATTGTATTTTCTTTTATAATTCCTTATTAAAAGATTCTTTCTCCTGAGGCAATTTGACTGAGCACATCAGACGCAAAAGTTACATTTCTTGTTCTATATGTCTTGCTTTATCTTGGTCTTAACCATTCAGCAGAAAAGCATAACAATGAGGCATGAAAAGTAAAGCTATATTAATAAGCTGAGCTGTAAAAGGCTCAAATCAACAACTTTTGACATTGCCAGTCCTGTGGATACCCCACTACTATTATGGACTACTGGACTATATTGGATTATTTTGCTGAATTCATGCACCTATCATATTTAAATGGCAATGGAATAACCATCTCTGACAAAACTAAACCAAAAAAAGAGGATACAAATGAAGGACCATTTTGGATCTGTATATACAAAATAGGATAGATATACAGCTACTTTCTCTTAATTCAATGAGAGGAAAGATTTGTTCTAATAGTGTTTGAACAGGATATCATGTCTGCACTGTGTGCTATGGATAACCACTATGAAGACAACAATATGCAAAGTATTGATTATTGAAACTGTCCTACTAATCGGTTTTGAAACTGTCTCATTGTTATTTGTTTCTCAATAAAATTAATAAAAAAAGATTCTTTCGCAGTATGTTGCTTAATATCTATATGGTTAGAGAGTTCTCTCATTCTGTTATTAATTTTTGTTTTATTTCAATATAGTCAAATAATGCATATCATATGACATAATATATATGGTCTTCTGCTTTTTTAGTATTGTTGAGATATGATTTGTAGGACATTATGTAATCTACCTCCGGGAATGCTTTTTGGGCTTTCGGAACAAACTGTGAAGTAATCCATGTAGATAAATTATGTTCATTGATTGATTTGCTCAGAAACATTGTCATGCAGACTTTCTGATAATGCAATCCATTTTTTAGATAGAACATTGTCCTTCACAACTCTAAGTATAAGTTTATAAATTTCTTGTTTCTACAGTATTAGAGTTTCTTTGAAGGCTGTGATTTTCGGCATGTACACATCTCTGTTATGCTGTCTGCTGGACTGATCTTATAATCAATATATAATGTTCCTCTTTGCCTCTATTACTTTTATTTTTCTCAAATTTACTCTATGATTTAGCTGAGC
>NW_004524841.1:1046984-1048702 GCF_000260255.1 Octodon degus
GGATTGAATTAAGGCCTTTGTGCTTGACAGGTGTGTTAGTTGATACATTGTGTCAACTTGGCTGAGTTAGCTGCAGCAGTTCTCCGCGTGGGGGCCTAGCCTCGCAGGTGGGCAGAGGCCAGGAATTGAGAAAGGCTTCCTGCCGCCAGGCCTGGTTTCCTGCCGCCCCGCCCCTCTTCCATGGAGAAATCCCAGCCTATGGAGGACCTTAATGTTGGCAGCCGCGGCACTTTGGAGGAGCTCTGATCTTCACTGTGGAGCGCTGGTCTTGGCAGTCAGCGTAGAAGGAAGAGAGAGGCTTGATGGACGCGCTGCAGCTCGTCCTCTGCTCTTCATTGTTTTCTGCCGCATGAACTGCTGTTGTTTGCTTTGGAGCCAGCAGAATATGAACTGAACCCTCCAGTAACTGTGAGCTACATAAATCTTTCCTTCCTTCATTTTGAATGTCAGGTATTTGTCCCAGCAACGAGAGTAAAAAGTAACTAAGACACCAGGCAAGAACTTATTCTACTGAGCTCTCTCCCTGGCCCCTACTCCTTCAAATATTTACCCAAGGGAGAAAAATCTCATGTTCACACGTGTGAATCATTCATTTTACTTATGAGTAACATTTCAAGTTGCAGCCATTTACCAGCAAAAAACCCCAAGGTTATCTTTCTCTATGAGTGAGTAGTATTCCACTCTGTAAAAATATACCTTTTTAATCCATTCTTCAGTTTTTGGAATTTAGGCTGTTTCAAAGATTTAGCTATTACAAATTATGCTAATTAGAAATGGGTGCACCTACATAATACTACATCATGGTGGTATGATGTTTTATGTTTTTAATCATATATTCAGAAGAGGAATATCTGGGTTTACTTCAGCTTCTAATCCTACATTCTGAAGAATCTACACACCTATTTACACAGTTGTACCAGTCAATCTATGCTCCCACCAACAATGGAAAAGGTCATGTCTTCCCACAGCCCTACCAGTATTTGTTATTGGTTGAATTCTTGATGGTAACCATTACTTCAGGGATGAGATGGAATCTTGGTGTTGCTTTAATTTACATTTTTCAATAATCAATGATGTTGAACATTTTTTCATGTATTTATTTGCCATTTGTATTTCTTCCCTTGAAACATATATTCATCTAAGATGTTCATTTTTTAAATTGGATCTTTGAATTTTGGGGGATTTTTTTCATTTTTTTATGTATTCTAGATAGAAGTCCCTTCTCTGAGGGATGATTAGCTAGTAAATTTCCCATGCTGGGGTCATCTTTCCACATTTTTGGTGCTTTCTTTTGCTGTGCATAATCTTTTGAATCAGATGAGATTCTAGTTGCTGATTCTTTGAAGTTGTGCATAGTCTGGGTTTTCTTCCTGAGCTCTGTACCTACAACTGTGTCTTCAAGATTCCCAATTTCACTTCCAATAGATTTAGTGTTTCTGTTTTAACATTTAGATACTTGACACGTTTTGATATTAGTTGAGTTTGTGGTGAACGACATAGGTCCAGTTTTAGCCGTGGGCATGTGGAAAGTCAGTGTTTCCAGCACCATCTGTTAATGAGGCTATCTTTCTTCCAGTGAACATGTTTGGACCCTTTGTCAAAGATAAGGGTGCTGAGTGTCTTTGTATTTGTGTCTGCATCTTCTAATCTGTTCTACTGGTCCTCAGCTCTCTTTATTTATCAGTAATATGCAGATTTTTATCACAGCAGCTTTGCAG
>NW_004524841.1:1049717-1057666 GCF_000260255.1 Octodon degus
GTACAGATGAAAAGAATATGTATTCTTATGTTGAGGGGAACACTGTAAACATCAACTAAGTCCATTTGTTCATAGATTTGGTTCTGTTCTGGTATATATTTGCTGATTCTTTGGTAGATCTCCCCATCTATCATAATGGGGTATGAAGATCACCCATTACAATTGTGTTAACTGTTCATTTAATTTTTCATGCACATTCCACATTTGTCTTATATAGTTAAGTGCTCTCATATGGTTCCTCTATATTAAAGATTGTTATATCCTCCTCTTGAAGTTTTTCCCCAACAAGTATGTAGTAATGTTCTTTAACTCTTTTGATCATTCTTGGCTTGCAGTTCACATTGACTGCAAACAGAATAGCTAACCTTGCTTTTCTGGGGGGGTTACTGTTGCATGACATATATTCAGTTCATGAAATGTATTATTAGTTAAATGTGTTTGCTTTATGTAGCATATTGTTAGACTTTCTTTCTGAAGCCATACTGTCATGCTGTTTCTTTTTACTGTTGAATTGAGGCGATTTACATACATTTATAACTGATATGTTGGCTTATCATTGTCGTGTTATTTTCCTGTTTCTGCTTCACTATTTTCCATCTGTCTAATTGCTTGCTCTGTTTAGTGGTATTCTTTCCTTGTTCTTAGAATTACAGTTATTTTTACCTGATTCTAGAATATCTTTCAGTACTTTTTGTAGGCTTAGGTTGGTGGTCATGAGTTTTATGAATATTTCTTTAATTTTAAAAGATAATTTTATAGGGTACATCAATCTGCATTTGAAGTTGTTTTCTTTCAGGACATGAAAAAGTGGAGAAATCTGCTGGTTCTGGTGCACTTTCCTTTGTACGTGATCTGTTTATTTTTCTCTAACAGTATTTTTATTCTGTTCTTGTGCTGAATTTCTGTAATTTTGATTATTATATGCCTATGTATAGATTTATTTTGGCTTAGGCTATTTGGAGTTACACATGCCCCACTTACTTGTATGTCAAATTTTTCTCCCATGCTTAGGAAATTCTCTACAATTATTCTTTAAATTGTTTTTATAATGCATGTGTGTGATTTGTGTTGACTCGGGCTTTTTCACTGACACTAATTATTCTTATATTATTTTTCTTTGTACTGTCTTACAGCTGTTGGATTTTTATTACTGACCTTTTGTTATTTTTCAGAGATCTTTCCCTTCATGATCACTGGCTGAGATCCTTCCTTCAAAGTCTTAAAGTCTGTCTTCAGTTTCACTCAAACAGTTTTGCCAGATTTGAAGAAAATTTTTCACTTCCTAGAAATATGTCTACATATCTTTCATGCATTGTATTTCTTTCCTATATTGTTTACTCATGGTTTCTGTTCTCTTCCTATCACATATTTTTTGAGTCTCTATTCTAGATCTGCTTAGTAATTCCTTTATTTTTGATTTTTTAAAGAGAATATAAATTAGAATTAAAATAAAAAATTACAAGGAATATAGATTTTCACTTAACAAAGTAATATGAATTTCATAGTGTTTATTGTAATACATAGTGCTGTCTTCCAACAAGTTATTCATATTACCAGATATATGAATATAAAATTGGAAGAAGAAAGAAAAAATGCATAAGAAATTAAGAAGGACAAACAATTGAGAAAAAGAGATGAAGCAAATTAAAGCATTAACTTCTTTCCATAGACCAGAAGAAATTCCTTCATAAATGTTGACATTTTTTTTTTTTTGGCCTAAAAGACTATATCTGTTCTAATTTTCTCTTTATCCTCATGGACTTGTTTCTTTATTTAAGTTGCTATCATTTCAATATTATCAGGTGTGTTTTCCATTTTCCGCTGTCTTGTTGGTTCATGGACTTGTTCTGGATGGGCTACAGACCCGTGGTTGAACTTTGCTTCTGCATCTTGTCACTTTTTATTTTTAAAGTTTTTCTTTGTTTTTCTGCATTGATCCTTGTAATCTTTTGTAATTGTCAGCTTTTATCACTTGTACAAAGACCTCTTTAGGTAAACAGAAGAACTAACTGTGCTTTTTTCTGGGTTACTGTTGCATGAAGTATATTTACTTTATGAGTTTCTTTTTGAATTAAATGTATTTCTTTTATGCAGAATATTGTTGGGTTTTGTTTCTTGAGCCATCCCTGTCATTCTTCAGGGATGTGTTCTATGTGTAGGAGGTTCTTGGTTTGTATCTGTTTTAAGATCCCACTTTTCCAGTTAATTAAGAGTAAGATGTTATCTTTTGGCTCAGTCCCCAATCCTTTGTTGCTGGGATGTGCTTAGATTATTATTCCAGAACTTCACAGTATTGTTAAAGAAGTGAGAATAACTGATTAAAACCATTATGACATATTAGGTAAAGTAGTATAATTAGCAATGACAATAGTATCAAGTACAGCTTAGAATCTAACAAACTGGTAACTATTAATTTTGTATCTTTAACCATATGAGTAAAATCTACAATTATATTACAGAGCAATAATAAATTGGGGGTTCTTACGGAAAGTGTTTCCCTTTGGTGGAGTGATCCTTATACTGTGGTGGGCCAACTTAAGAAAGACAGTGACACCCTGGCTGAGAGTCCTACCATGTGGCTGACTTTCCTGTCAATCTCCATGTCTTCTTCCACTGTTCCCTGGATCCCAGAACTATGGGAAGGACTTGCTGTTCTCTGTGCCTTCCTGTGCTGTTCACCTGGATCTCAGAAGCCAGTGAATGTGTACAGTATTGCAGTGCAGCATCTCCTTAGTGATTTCTGTATTAATGTGTACTTACATAACATATCATAGTTTATATTATAAATATATCACTATTTTGAGTGAATTATAGAAGCCATATTTCCATTTAGATGCATTTAGCTTCCCTATCTTTTAAATGTAGTCACTTAAGTATTTCCTTTAAACATGCTGATCATTATATCAGATGTTATAATTTTTTTCAAATGTCTATATGACTTTAGATCTCATTAAAAAACACTAATATATTTAACAACTACTTTACATTTTGTGTTATTTTCTTTTCTTCCTGAATTTGGGACTTTAATCTCATTTTCTCTTTATGTGATTACTGATAAGTTCATTCAGTATCTCTTTGGTAATATTTTTCTTTAATATTAATTCCTTTTTGGTAATATATTCCTTTAATGTTAATTCCTGAAGGAATTTGTTGGGTACAGATTTAAAAGTTGAAGTTCTTTTCTTTAGGCACTTGAAAAACACTGTGCTACTTATGTCTAGTTTCCATGGTTACATATAAGAAATCCACTGTCATACAAATTGATGCTCCACACTAGGGTTTTCATCCTTTTTCACTAGTCTGTTTCAATATTGTTTCCTTGTCTCCAGTTTTCACAGTTCTGATTATGTGACTTGGTAGAGATTTCTTTCAATTTACCCTGTTTGTGACTTTTTCCAGTTTCTTAAAACTATAGCTTTAAGCAGTGTGACAAATTTAGGAAATTTTAAATTATATATTTTTCTTCTTGGGTTGCAAGGATTTGAATGGTAGCTGTAATTTTTGGCTTCCTCATACATGAGATTATAATCATTTTTTGTCCAGCCTATTCTTTTTCTATTGTCAGACTTGAAAATTTCTATTCCATAGTATTACAATCACTGATTTTTTTCTTCATATATTTCTAATTGAGGATCCCAATGGAACTCCCACTTTTGTTATAATAATTTTATTTATATAACTAAGTTTTACATTTATATCATTTTTGCTATAACTTTCTCTTTTTTGCTTCAAGAATATTTTCATTTTTAAGATTAACACTTAACCATTCCTTTAGATAATTCCCACATCTGAGTTATTTTCATGTTATTATTTTTTGAAGTGTATTTTTGTTTAAAATGTTCTTTTGTTTGATTTTTGATGATGTTAGAATTTTGTTTCCTGGAAATTTTATTATTATGTCATAAGAATGAATCCTACTTAACAGAAATTGTCAGTAAGTTGTCATTTACATCATCTGACTTCACTTTACTTAAGCATAGTGTTCTAGTCAGTATTTACAAGAGAATGAATTTAATATAAAACATAGTTTATAGGAATATTTTATATTAGTTCCCCAGAATGTCAAGTAAGAAGAGTGTTAGAAATCTTTGCACACACTAGAGACCCTAAGAATCTTGCTGAGGGCCTAGAACCCATATCAATGTCCTTCATGAATTCACTTGGAGGCTTAGAACTCATGACAATATCCCGTATAAGTCTGTATCAAGAATCTACACTGAGAAGGCCCCAGCATCAGGGAGGGATATGAGAAGTATTCTCTATCAGGATGAAGGGTCTGTGCCAGCAGGCTGAGCTTTATGCACTGGAGCCAAGAAGCGATGTTCAAGGTAAGGATTAAAGCTCACTCAAAGAGAACTGCACTCATCATCAGCAACAAAAAAGACTCAAGCTCCTCAGATGATGAGGACAGCCAAGTTCATGTCATGAAAACCAGAGTGACAAGCTCCTCTGGGAAAATCAAGAGCATACCATCTTCCCCTCCTGTTTTTATTCTATGTTGTTGGCAACAGTCCTAAAACAGGTCATCCACACCCAGCACCATGCTGACTCAGTTGAGTTGGATGTTGCAAGTTAACCATTAGTTAACCCACAACACATAACATTCAGGCTGCCCTGTGAGTGAGTATTCATCTGTCAGTTATGACTTGCCAACATCGGCTAGCTAGAGGGGAGCACTGTACCACACGATATCATAATCCTTAGCATGTTCAACTCTTCACTTAGCCCCTCAGACATTTTCCTAGTAGAAATAGAGCTGTGATTCAAATCTTACTGTTACATTACTTCTATGTAGGCATGTACATCCAATTTCTCTGTCAAGATGTGCTAATACAAGCAAGTAGGAACACAGGGCTGATATTCACAGTCTCATCCATGCAAAGATGTGTGTGTGTGTGTGTGTGTGTGTGTGTGTAACACAGAGAAAGAGAGACAGAGACAGATAGAGAGACACAGAGAGAAATCTCTTTCATCATGGAAGCTTACAAAGAGACTACAGCATCAAGGTAGATGGGTTAAAAATAATAAGTTAGTACTTTAAAAGTAATTATCCTTTCCAGGAGAATAAGAATGTAAAACAAGGAAGGATTAATAGTGCCTTGATTCCTCAAAATAGGACAGGTCCTGAGAAAAGCGAAGCTAAGAATTTCCTTATATCAGTTGGCAGATTTTGCCCATAAAGGAAGGCAAAACTATTGAGATTATATAACTTGATCCAAATGAATATAATTTATTATATGTCATAGCTAAAGTCATAATATGTACATAGATAATGCTTATCTTAATAATATGCAAATAAAGACATATATATTCATCAGACTTCAAGTGTTGAAAATTCTGTGAAATTCAGATAAATCAAGTGTTAAAAATGTTAATTACTGTATAGGCTTCCCCTTCAATTTAGCTATTACACTTGTAGGTATTTGCTTAAATGATTAAAATTTTTGTTGGCACATATATTTGCTCTATTTCTAAAAACTTTCTATGTAATCCCTAAAAATTGGAATCAATTTTAGTTGCTTTGAATAGAATCATCATTGAACTACAGAAGAGGAAGTGGGCTGGTGAGATAGCTCTGCAGACTAAGCACCTGCTTAGGCAAGCCCAGGGACTGGGGTTTGATCCCTGGCAAAGCATGCTACGCTGGCCCAGTCACTGCACATGCTGAGCCACACACCTATAATCCCAGCACTGGGGAGGCTGAAAACAGGAGGATCACTATGAGTACAAGCTGCATAGTGAGACACTATACAAAAAAAATTGGATTAGAAGAGGAATTAATCAAGCAAAATAGAAACAAAGGACAATGGTGGCATAGGATGGTGAAAATGGTCAAAGTATAATGTATATAAGTGCAAATATGCCAAAATAAAACATGCTATTCTATATTGCTAACTTCTTTTAAGTTTAAAAAAGAAAACATTATTCAGCAGTGAAAAATGTTATTAAGTTATACAAAGAAATGGGCCATAAATACATATTGCTAAGTGAAAGAAACCAGTCTGCTTTACACTTTATTGTACAGTATGGAAGTAGCAGATACACTGGTAGTGAATAGATTGGTGACTTTCAGGGTTGTTGGTTTGTAAGGCAAGATTGAAATGCAGAGGCACTGGAACTCAATATTTATTCCTCAATAATAGATTTTAAAATGTACTTTCAAAAATTATAGAATTAAGGCCTGGAGACCTTAATTCTCAGAGACATAAGCACTTGCATGGCAGGCACAAAGCCCTGAGTTTAATCCCCAGTGCCAACAGAGGAACTTTTAGGAGCTGTGGAAGCCAAGAGAAGCCTAAGAAGACATGATATGCACATTAAATGTGTCCCATGTAGTATTCTGGATCATAAATATGATATTAAGTCTAAAGTAGGAAACCTACAAATGATAATTCCACTTTTTCTTTTCCAATCATTATTCCTTTCACTTCTCTCTCTTGTCAAATTCATCTGGCTCATTATTTGATGACATGATACTATACATAGAACACCCAAAAAAACTCCAAGAGACTTGTAAATTTAATAACCAAATTCAGTAGTGTAACAGAATGCAAAGCCAATACTCAAAAATTAATAGCATTTTTGTACACAAACAAGGAAAGCATGGAGGGAGAAAATAGGGAAACCATACCTTTAACAATTACATCCAAAAAACCCCAAATAATTAGAAATCTATCTCAAAAAAATGTACAAAAGTATTTATATAGTTAAATTATAGTTCTCTGAGAGAAGAGATCAAAGAGGATTTCACAAAAATGGAAAGATATTTCTTGCTCCTGGATAGAAAGAATCAACATTGTGAAAATGGGTATACTCCCAACATTGTTATAGAGATTCAGTGCAATCCTGAAATCCTGAATAAAATACCATTAGTATACCTCAAAGATCTAGAAAAAAACATTCCAAAATTCATCTGTAACAAGAAAAGACCCAGAATATCAAAAGCAATCACAGGAAAAAAAGAAAAGCAGGAGGTATCACAATCCCTGACCTGAAATTAAACTACAAAGCTACTGTGATAAAAATTAGCATTGTACTGGTATAAAGAGAGACCTAAGAATCAAAGGAACAGATTAGAAGACATAGACAGAACTATAAATACACTCAACCATCTTATCTTTGAAAAGGTGGGCAAACATGTTCAATGAAAGAAAGATATCATCTTCAGTAAATGGGGCTGAAAACTGGCTTTCCACATGGTGAAGGCTAAAATTAGACCCATATCTATCACTGTGCACTAAACTACAGTCAAAATGAACCAATGATTTAAACATTAAAACAGAAACACTAAATCCCCTGGAGGAAAATATAGGTAGATATCCTAGAGACACGAAAGGTAGAGTGTTTGTGAACAAAATAATAAAACTGCAAAGGAAATAGTCTAAAGAATCACCAACTTGGATCTCAACTTTTTGAACAATTCTGTACTTCAAAAGAAATAACCAACAGAGTAGAAAGAAAACCCAATGAACTGTGAAAGAATTATAGCCAACTGCTCCTCTGAGAAAAGCCTTCTATCTAGCACACATAGATTTTTAGAGAATCAGGCCACCTAAATTCAAACACCCAATCCAAAATGGGCATCTGAGATGAGTATATATTTCTCATATAAAGAAAAGCAAATGGCAAGTAAATATATGAAAAATTGTTCAACATCATTGGTCACCTGAGAAATATATAGTAAAACAACACTGAGATTCCATCTGACCCCAGAAAGTATGGCTATCATCAAGAGTCAACCAATAACAAATGCGAGAAGGGCTGTAGGGAAAAAGGAATCATTCTCCACTGTGGGTGGGAGTGTGGACTGATACAACCTCTAAGGAAATCAGCATAAAGATTTCTCAAAAAGCTAGGATTATAGCTTCCATTCAAGCCAGTTATTCCCCTCCTGGGTATTTTTCTAGAAAAATATAAAACATCATACTACAATGATATATATATACACC
>NW_004524841.1:1058397-1072045 GCF_000260255.1 Octodon degus
TATTTCTGACAATGTACCATACTAAATTAAGACATTAACAACATAGGAAATTGAAAGCCTCTCGACTACTTCATTTTTTCTGTAAATCTAAAACTCTTCTAAAATATAAAGTCCATCAAAACATATCATAACATCACTATTTTAAAAACTATTGTGCTATCCTTTGCTTTTAATAAAAAGAAATTGCTTCTGGTTTTTCAGTAAGAGATTCTGTTTTATCCTTCTCAAAGCCCATGATATCATTTTTAAAATGAGAATTTCTTTCTTCCTATATTAGATTATACATTGAAATAAGTATAAAATTTAATATATTTTAATTATCTGCATTTTAAACTTTTAATGCAATATTAAGATTTACCATTGTTTCCTTTTGTTCTAATCTTCATTCTGAAAAGCCTGAAATGAAGCTTTTCAGTTACAATTTTGTGTCAAAAGTTCACATAAGAAAGGAATCTGCCATCCATGGAAACTACTTAGAAATCAATGTCAGACATTTTTGCCACCAACTTTCAAAATGCTGACTGAATGAAGAGGGTACATTGGTTCTCATTTTATTTTTCACTCAAATTCCACAACTCTGGGAGGAAATCAATTTGACCATGTAGCTGAATGAGCAAAATATGGAACTTATAACATACTTGAGTAAGCAATCGAAATGTAAAAGATGGTATACTAGTGCTGTACAGAGAGATTTCTATGAGTGTAAATTCTCTGAAGAAATTACAAATATTTTCTTGTAAAAATATATTTGCCTTTTGTATTAGGGTTGTACGTAGAGGAACAGACATAATTCAAGGAACAGATGTACAAATGTATGAGAAATTACAAGATTGGCTTACAACGGTCAGCCCCAGAGTTGGATTAGGAAGCACCCAGAGGGAGTCTGCACACCCAAGACCGAAGGATTCAGTCCTCAGGTTTGAAGCTCACTGCAGTGCTCTGTGCAAGTCTCTATCAGTCGGCCAGTGGGTCTGTGATGCTATGCTGAAGAGTCTGCAATGGAAAGCTGAACGATCCAAGCCAGAGGCCAAAGAGTCTGTGCTACAAGCCAGGAGATGAAGTCCAAGCTGAATGAGAAGACTGAAGGTCCTCCAAGGAACATAGACTCCTTCCTCAGCCTCTTTACACAGAGTTTTTGGGCTGAGTCACTTTGGGGCAGGCCCCCTCGGCTCTAGAGCAGGCCCAATCTGTAGGAACTGGCAGAGCCCGTTTAGCCTAGCTGACACAATGTATCAGCCACTACACCTCTTAAAATGATTTCTAGAACTAGAAAAATCATTCCTCAAATGATATCTCCAGTTTACATAGGTTAAGCCACATAATCATATTGATAATGATGATAATAATAAATTAAACATGATAAATAGTATTGTGATATTTTCTGGAAAAAATTTACCAAAATGTTCAGGAGACTTTTAAATGCTATTTAATACAATCACTCATTTCATTAAGAAATCTTTTTTTCATGAATTTACCAGTAATCCTAAATCTGAGAAGATACATACATATATACATGGAGACTTCTCACCCAAAAATGGAACACAATGACAACATATTTCAATGAAAAAATGTGTAAGTATGTCAAATTGCTATTTTTACTGCTCCAAAAGTAAAACTAGACCCAAACAATGGAAATAGGCGAGGTTTGGGAATCCTGCTCAGTTAAGACTTTTCTCTGTGTAACCCATACAGAAGAATACACTGTAATCTGTACAGAAGAATAAGAGTTTTTCTTTCTCCAAGGAACAAGTTCGGGATTCCAAAAAGTTATACTTTTATAAGGTTCTATAACTTCTATGCATAAATCAGATTAGAATTATTCCCCATAATCAGAATTCTACTGAACTCTTGAAACTCTAGTTTAAGACTCTTTACCTCTGTACCATTGCATTTTTTAATTCATAAGCTTTTGCAACACATAATAAATGTGGATAGTGGGTGCATGTACCTGACACATTTTTTTAAGTGGGGAAAAAGTATGTATTTAGAATTAGCCAGCTGTACTCAGTTTAGATGATCCCAATTTTGTTGGCACAATCCAATGCATCATTGGAGTCAGCTAAACATATGCCTTCTTCTCTCCATCAGGCCTGATTAGGGTGTTGACCTTGGTAACATCGATGTCATAGAGCTTCTTTACAGCTTGTTTGATTTGGTGCTTATTGGCTTTGATATACACAAAGAACACGAGTGTGTTGCTGTCCTCGATTTTTTTCATGGCTGACTTTCTGGTCAGGGGGAACTTTATGATGGCATATCAGTCCAGCTTGTTTCTCCTGGGAGCACTCTTCTGAGGGCATTTGGGCTGCCTCTGGAGCCACAGTGTCTTGGGACGGCAGAAGGTAATATTTGTATCTTCTTTTTGTGGCTGTGGATGCCTTTCAGCACAACCTTCTTGATCTTCAAAGCTTTTGGTTTGGCTTCAGCTTTGGAAGGGGCAGGGGATTCCTTCTTCGCCTTTGGTACCATCTTGGTAAAAAGGCTTTTGACACATCTTAATTTTCTCTGTTTTTTTACATCTGCTTCTTTTTTCTCCTGCTATCTTCTGTCATTACTTGCTCCCTTCCCATTTGCAAAAGAGAGAGTTCCCTGTTTGTTATCAACTACTTTTGTTTGCTCATTGTTTTGTGCTTCTCGTATATGAGAAATCATATATTTAAGTGTGTGTGTGTGTGTGTGTGTGTGTGTGTGTGTGTGTGTGGCTATCTTTACTTAACATTATAGATTCTAGGTGCATCCATTTTTCCAAAAATGACTCAAATTTGACCACAAAATTTTTGCTAAGAACTCTCCATCACATAGATTAAGAAGAAAATTCTTCACCCAAGTTTCAGTTCATCAGAAGCTGTGGCGTTTACTTCTCACGTCATGACAACCAAATATGCCTTTAGACATTTATCAATGTCTCTTATGAGGGAAAACTGTCCAAGACTGAGAAATGCTGTTTTTAGGTCACCAAAGCTCTTTTTAAAAAATCATACAATGTATGTAAATGATGTAGAAAATACAAACACATCATTTGGTCCCATTGCAGTAACGTGCTACATACAGATTTAAAAAGTATGTATTGTTAAGTGTGGCTTAGAACACAGATTAAGAATAACAACATTTATTCCTAAAGCCTTATAGCAGAAAAATGAGCAATATCTGTGGCTTAATACGGGACACAGATGGAAAAAATATGCACCTATTTCTAAATGACCTTCAGCAGTGGAAATTGTCTGAAGCTAAACAATTCTATTCTTTAGGAGAATCACATACACTTAGAAAATTAAGACCATTCCCAAGGGGGAAATGCTGTATAAAATTGCCGGCTTCCTTATCTGCTTTAACTGGGGAGTTAGGCTTTGATAAAATGAGATGAAAGTTTATACCGTGCTACGGGCACCCCAGATACCACCAATACTTACATTTTCAGAGGAAAGATACATGCTGAAATACGATATGGGCATTATATGCTGATACTAGACAGCTTTAAACCATAATTTCCTTTGAGTCTCATTTGCTAACACAGAATCAGTCTGTGAAATTTAAATCTTGGCTGTTTCTGATAACTATGTAACATAGTCTTATGAAGACCTGTACATTTCACCCAGTGCAGGGCAATCTGTCAGTACTTGATGCAAGTACTTGGGCAAGATCCGCATCAGGCTGGCTGAGGCTGCGAAGGACCTGAAATGCATTTCTCCATCCTGTGAACAATTTTGTTTTATTTCTCCTGCTTTCACTGTTTTAGTTCCTAATAAACATTTCATACTTCAAGCTTTGATACTGATACTCCTTCATTATATATTAATTCACTTTTCCAGATGTGGTAGGTTAAATTATGCCCACTAGCAAAAATTAACAATATTAATTCATGTCAACATTCATATTTAACTACAGAAACCCTTAGAGAAAAAAATGATTTTGATGCTCCTTAATGATGTTAATATATGTTTAACAAAAGTTATTGATAAATCCTAAACTTAACTGATTATGTTGTGCCCTAGTGGGTGAGCTTGGAAAATCACGATGCACAACAAATTTTTTCACAGCCCCAGTTATAAAAAGGTAAATTTTATTGTTTCTTATGCAGTGAAATGATATTGATTAACTAAAAATTTGGTATGAAGTGACTGATCATCTGTTATGAGGTGCATCTAATTGTCCTCCAAAGCTTCATGCAGTCATTGTGGTGGCTTCTAGAGTTTGTGTCTAATTCATGATCCAATGTGGGGATTATAAGTGTGAGTGCTGTAACTGCTCCATGCGTAATCTGCAAACAATATAAGGAGGTAAAAGAGGCAGCTGCTTCCCCTCCCCTTGCTCTTTGCTGTTTTCCACCACCATGAACTACTGCCCTCTGCCATGTGCTACTCTCCTTGTACCCAGCTGAGTAGGGACTGAAACCTCCACTAACTTTGAGCTAAATAAACTCTTCCTTCCTTAATTCTGGATGTTGGATATTTTGTCCTAGCAATGAGAGAAAAGTAACTGAGACACCATTAATCCAGCTGTTCAAAAACACATTTTTGCCCGGGTTATCAAACCAAAGATCAAAAGAAAACTGATAGAAAGTTAATAGAAGAATATGATTTTTTGATGCCCTTTTACAATAATCAGGACCAGATAAATAACAACAGTCTTCTAATAAACTAACCTTCATGATTATTTAATATTTGAAGGCTAAAATGTAGCTCTGAGATAGTTAATCCATACTATGTATCAGGTCCTGCCTTAGACCACAGCACTACAATACAAAAATCCGTGTTTATGATAGGTTATTAAAATAGTCATTTATAGATCTAAGCTTAACAGAGAATTACCTTCCCAGAAATAATCACTTGAAAAATACTATGGGCATATATTTTAGCATTCAGTTGGCTTTCTAAGGGTTTTCCATGTTCTGAAAACAAAATGAGATTGCCTAGGTTACATAAGCTAAGACACTGTTTGATTTACCATAGCAAATAAAGGATAATACATTTTAAGGAAAGTAAATAGAAATTGTACTTGAAAAAAAGAATTATTGAAGGGGAATATCTGACAGGCTTGTGACCTTTGAGGATGTATCAGCTAACTTCTCAAACTTGTAATCACTATTTTGAAGAGATACTGAGAAAGGAACACTGGATGGCTTTCAAGATATGACCGCCCCAAGTTTCACATATTTGAAGAAAACATTCCTGATGTATAGCAGCAACAGCACAGCAGGTGCGCATACACACATACACACAGTCCCAGAGGCATGGCAAGTCAAACATGAGGAGTGATCGGAAAATACGGTAATGTGTACATTTTTAAATTTTGTACAATATATGATGCATTATCCTTAGTCCCCCTCGGAATGCTCCCTCTCACTACAAACACTGCTTCCCTCGTGCTTGCCCCTTTTGAAGAAGGCCAGGAAATCCTTCTGCAGGAAGGATTTCAGTAACCACCTTAATGTCTTGAATTCATTCTAAATGTTTACTTTTCATGGAAGTGTCAGACTTGAGGAGGAGCTAAAAGTCACCTGGTGTGAGATCCAGTGAATAACGTGAATAAAAATGCACTGTAAAATTTTAATGAGGGTGCTTTTCTGTTGGCAGTTAGCAGCAGCAATATTGTTTCATTTTAATTTTTTTTATCACATTTCCTGAAGTATCTCAGGGAAGAGAGCTTCCAGAATAGCTACAGAAAGTGTCAAGGACAAAGGAATTACTGCATTCAAAGTAAAGGGAAGGATTCTGAAGAGAATTAATGGCAATTCATAATTTCTTATAATAAAATTCAATGTATGTCTTAATCACCACTTGTATGTGAAAATCCAGAATGAAGGGAAAAACATTTAAAATGAGAGGAAAAATAAAAAAGACCAATTATATAGAGTAGGACAAAAACCTAGGGACTGCCTTCTTTTTAGAAACAATGGATGACAGTCGACAAAAGAGTAATAATTCAGAAAGCTGTATTTTCCCAAATTTTCACTGAAAATGAAAATAAACATATTTTTAATACATAAAAGCTGTGATATTTGGCGCTTGATTTTCAAAATAACATTGCCATGTAATTATCTTCCTTTGTAATGTATCTATCCTCATTCTTTTATTTTATGACTGGTTTAATTTATGATATTATTTTTTAAAAAGAGCATATAAAATATTTTGCAGTTTATGGCTTTATGAAAATAGAACCATGGATTATTCACATAAAATATCTTATCACATAGAATAATTATAACATCAAATAGAATAATTATTTTGACAGATAGCCATTATACTATATTCATCTAGACTATTCTTTCTATTCATAAGTACATATTCAATCACATAAAATGTATTTGTTCATTCACCTGTTGATGAATATTTTCATTATTCCTAAATTGAGGCTACTATAAATGTGCTTGCTATGAAAATTTATGTAGAAATTCTAAATACCTAGATGTGAGATATTAAAGTGATATGGTGGGGAATTTTTAAATTCCTTTTAAATTTGCCAATTGGTTTTGCAAATTAGTTGTACCATTAAGCATTTCTACTACCATTGTGGGAAATTCTGATTGCTCCACACCCTTCAGAACAGCATGCATGGCCAATGATTTTAAGTATCCTAGCTTAAGTGTAGTCATTTTTTTTATTAATGTTTTAATTGACATTATTCTTGTGACTATTTATGTGGAGTATCTTTAGTTAAACCAATTTGTCACACAGGTATCGTCTAAGGCGAGGGTTTGCTCTAGTCCATTGCTCAGTCTTCACAGTTCACAGTTTTGCTTACTAGTTGGTCAATGTTCTAGGAGTACAGACAATAGAATCAATATATCATTTAGTATAATTTCACATTCTGGAAGAATAAAGGCACAACACAATTTCCTGATTTTTTATAATCTTTTGTTTATATTAAGTTAATAAGGTACTCAGTCTTCTAACCAAAACCCCAGGTTTCTTGGTTCTCCTGCTTCTCACATGAGTTTGGAATGAGTTGTAACAGAAAGATCAGAGGTCAAGACCTGTTTGTCTGTCTGAGCCAAAAATACCAAGCAAAGTCAGTTATCTTTTGCTGTCTGCATTACAGCAGCTTGTAACACACAGTACAATTCCTACCATAAGAAATAATAGCTATATTTTTATAAAAGTTGTAAGACCACATGCTGTCATGAATGACGTAAACTGCCTTTAGGAAGCAGAGGGCAATTACACCACCTCAGAGCAGTGGGAAGGTGACAGGCCACCAGCAAGAAGGAAGGGGATTGTTGGAGAACCCCCATCTTCAGCAGAACAGGGGAGTGAGTGACAAAACACACAGGAGCCCTCGCACATGGCAGGCAGGAACCCAGATGTTCTGAGGGATCCCCCCACATGCTCTCAAGTTGTGTGCTCCAACCATTTGAGGACTGCAAAATCCACTATTGATCCTCTGTGTGGGGGCCACCACAGGACAATTGCTCTCACTCTAGGTTAGACTAGAGGACTGGCTGCCACACCGAGGGCACCTACACCTTACTTCTTAGAATTTGACTTTTATGGTGGACATTTCAATGCTCAAGAATAATTCTAAAAGATTTTGGGCCTTTAAATGTCCTATGAAAATGCTAGTTTTCGCTTATAAACTTACATAGTTTAAAGTACTTTAAACTTCTTATATAAAATAAATGTTACTAGATAGATTTTAGTTTTTAGCTTAAAAAAAATCCAGAATATGCTATATTTCTTATAAAACTAAAAACATTACCTAGCAGATGCAATATTCTTGAATTCTTACAGAAGATTAATAGGTAAAACTGTGTAACTGAATTAATTAAATTTAAATTGGATTTTTTCTTCTTTTTTTTTTTTTTTTGTAACTTAGATTGAACTTGGGACCTTGTGCTTCCAAGGCAGGCCAAGTTCAATTTTTTTTAAGATTGTAATTATCATAATAAAAATTTATAAATTATGAGTACCCAAAATGACATATATTTAATCTCATCAAAAAAGTGCATATTTTGTTTCAAGCAAAATATACCTCTGGGTTTAAGATGTGTTACTGTTTGTTTACCTTCAACAAATTTTGCTACTATACAAAATAAATAATTCATAAATTACTGCATTTGTTTTAAAGCTTAAGAGAAAATTTTTTTCCAACAAAGTAAATGAAACAGTGGTGTCATTCTTACTGTCTTTGGTTTATTGCAATAGAGTCTTGCTATGTAGTTCAGGCTGGCTTTGAACTTACTATGAAGTCCAGCCTGGTCTTGAATGCACAGTGGTCCTCTTGCTTCAGCCTCTCAAGTCCTAGGACTACTCGTGACCCTTGAATGACCCAAAGTCTTACATATTAATTATAATCTTATCATTATCCAACTTTGAAAGGCATTTATAGTAGAATCCATATCAGAGTTGGATATAACATGTGATTTTCTTATGTGAAATCATAACACATTAACCATTAAATGACATTTATCCTTGAGAGAACAAGTTATCTTTATCTATTCTGCATTCTACACTGATCCAAAATCTGGTTAGGATTTATGGCATGACTAAAATTTATAAACTAATAATGTTTATTCCTTTCCCAATAAGTTTTATTTTCATTTATCACCTCAATGTGTCTCACGGAGTGCTGAGACACATTGGGTTCCTCACACCCTATTCTGATCTACAATAACCATTCCTTTGATGATTAGGTTATCATATATTTGTGTAGCATGGACTTGCTTTAGATTTGATGCATCTTTTTAAATGATACATTCTATGAACTCTGTTTTTTGGCACATAATATGTCCTGTGGGCATCTCACAGTATTTTCTCTTTTTGTAGCAAAGACTAAAGGATTGATAGAAGAATTAATTGAGTCAAATATAAAAATTACTAGAAGCAATTATACAATGTTATTATTAAATGGCATCTTTCCATGTGGCAATCTCTCTTAAAATCAACTTAGTTTTTAATATGCAGAAAAATAAATAATAAGTACATTTTATTTTTATTTTAATAAATTTTCTTAAACTTTTTCCCACTTCTGAAACTAAAGTTAAATTCCACAAACATGAAATTTGCTTCTACTTATGACTGAAATTCTAGCAAAGCAACAAACTGTTCAACTCCACATAAATATGTCTAAAAGAAAAAAATTGAAGTCAGTATTCTCTTGTCTGTATCTATGGATGGGGAACTAACACAACGTATTATAAACTAATTCATGTAATCTGACTTGATAAAATGTCACACTGAGATCATCTAGAAAAAAATATAAATTTTTATCTTTGCAATGTGGAAGATGTGACCATTCATAAGTGTTGACCATTAATTCAAAACTATCTGAAACCATACTTTGAACAAAGAAATCTCAGAAGTCTCTTAATATTTTAAAAGTCTTTGTGTTTTAATAAAGTAACATCCAGAAGAAATTTGTAATTATAGGTTGTATCTAAGCTCATAATGCATTAATAAAGTAATAATATTATAGTGTTTATTTCTGTATCCCTCTTGTATAAATACTTCTAATATCATATATAAAAACCATTTTCATACTACCATATCGATAAAAGATGTCTGCTTGTGCTGAAGTTATTTAACAAAGTAATTAAAGAGCCTGCAATTTTATTTACATTATATCTATTAGTACTATCTTCACAAAACCTAGAATCCATATATTTGTATTGTTTTTCCTTCTAGATTTTTAAAAAATTTAAATACTATATATTTATCACACTAGTTGCATTCATTGAAAATTTGTACATATAGCTCATATTTTGATCATTTTCAATTCTCTTTCCTCCTTTCTCCTCCCCTCATCTCCTTTCTTCTGCTCCCTTTGCCCATATTCAAGAAGTCTTTCTTCATATTTCTCACCGTCTAGGTTTTTTTTGGGCTGTAATTACTCATTCTTCAAGTTTCTCCTATAAGATAAACCATGTGATTATTAACCTTCTGTCCCTGACTTACTTAATTTAAACTTATGGCTTCAAGTCTCATCCAATTTCCTATGAGTCACTCAAATTTGTTCTTCTTTATCAATGGATAATACTCCATTGCATAAGTATACTGTATTTCCTTTATTCATCTATTTTTAGAGATCAATACTGTTTCCATAGTTTGACTATTGTGAATTAACTCGCTATAAACATGAGTATCACGGCTTTAAATATATACCCAAGAGATGTAGCCAAGTTTAATGAAATCACTAATTTTAGTATTATGAAGAATCTCCATACTGCTTGCAGTAATGGTTCTGCTAGTTTACATTCCTTCCAGCTACAGAAAAGTGTTCTTCATTCCTTGAATTTTCATCTACATTTACTGTTCTTGTGTTCTTGCTTTTTAATTTTTGGAATATTGTTTAATTTTATTTCTATATTTATTTTATTGAGAAAGAATTAGCAATGAGACAGTTTCAAAACAGGTTAATAGAACAATTACAAAAATTAATACATTGCATATTGTTTTCTTTGTAGTAGTTATTCATAGTACAAGACGCAGACATCATATCCTGTTCAAACACTATTAGTATAAATCTTTCTTCTCATTGAACTCAGAGAAAGTAGCTGTATATCTATGCTAAATATTTTATATATACAGATATACATATATTTTTCCACTACAAAATGATACTTCATTTATATCCTCCTTTTTTGATTACTTTTGTCAGAGATGGGTACATTACCACTCATATATTGTAAGTGTTCCTTATGATAATAATTCTAACTGAGTAAAGTGGACTCTCAGTGCTGTTTAAGTGAACCAAAAGCGAAGGTTCTTGAAAATTGTGATGTACTTATTGACCATTTGTACTTGATCTTGCTTGTTTGTTTGTTTTGTTTTGTTTTGTTTTGGTACTGGGGACTGAACTCAGGACCTTGCACTCACCAGGCAGGCACTTAAGCTGCTGAGCTATCTCCCCAGGTGTACTTCATCTTTTGAAATCTTCATTTATTGCATTTGACCATTTGTTATTGGCCCATTTGTTCCAGGGGTATAAATTTTCAATTTCTTCACATATGCAAAATAAAGGCCTCTATTGAAGAGAAACTGCCCAATTATTTTCTCCTTCTGAAGGTTATCTTTTCATCTTTTGATTCTTTCCCTTGCAGCATTGACATTTTTTAATATAAAACAATCCTTTTCCTTGATTCCTGGGATTACTTCTTACGCTATTTGATTTCTGTTCTGGAAATTCTTGCGTATACCTAAATCTCCAGACATTTTCCTCACTTTATCTTCCAGTAGTTTCAGTGTCTCTAATTTTAAATTTATGCCTTTAATCTACTTTGATTTGATTTTAGCCAAGGGTGGGAGAGATGTGTCTAGTTTAATTTTTCTGCATCTGAAAACCAATCGTTTTGTCACTATTTGTTAAAAGGGTTTTGTTCCCAGTGTGCATTGTTGTGTTCTTTGTTAAAGGTTGGATAGCTAAAAACGCATGGGGTATTTTCTGCATCTTCTATGTCATTTCTTTGACTTAGGTGCCTCCTTTGTACTAGTAGCATGCTAATTTTCTTACCATAGTTTTGTTAAATAACTTAAAATATAAACTTGTAAGGCCTCCCACATTGTTCTTTTTGCTTGGGATTGTTTTAATCATTCTGTGTCTCTTTTAGTTCTATGTGCATTTTAGGATTACTTTTTCTTGGTATTTCTGTGAAGATTATCATAAATACTTTGGTAGAGATTGCATTTAATTAATAGATCACTTTTGGCAATGCGGTCATGTTAATGATTCTAATTCTGTTTGTCTTGAACAAAAGATGTATTTCCGATTTCATAAAATCCTTTTCAATTTCTTTTTCTTAGCACTATAATTTTTTTGCTATAGAGCTGTTTTAATTCATCGGCAAGATTGATTTCTCAGTATCTAATAGTTTGAAAGTGTCCTTAATGGAATAATTTTCCTTAGATTTTTTTCTCAGTTCATTCATAAATGGTGTACAGAAATGCTATTGTATTTTGTGTGTTGATTTTTTTAGCCTGCCACTTTGCTTAATGTATTTTTAGGTGTGACATCCTTCTTGTGTTGTGGGCTTTTCTATACAGAGGACCATTTTATCTGTACAGGAAAATGGCTTGATGTCTTCCTTTCCTATTAATATTCCTTTTATTTCTTCCTCTTGTCTAATTTCTATGTCTGAAGTTTTGAGTACTCTATTGAAAAGCCTTGGCAAGAGTAACTAATCTTCTCTCACTTTTCCTATTTTAAAGGGAATGATTTCAGTTTTTGTGCTTTTGGTATATTGGGTTTGTCATAAGTGACTTTTATCAGTTTGGGATAAAGTCTTTCTACATTTAATTCTGGGCATTGAATCATACAAAAATGGATTTTCTTTTTCAAAATCTTTCTCTGCAACTATTTAGATGATCATGTGAATTTTATCCTTGAGTCTATTTATGTAATGTAGTACATTAGTCCAGTATGTAAGTGTTACCATCTTCGAGCCATTAGGATGAAGGCAACCTGACCGCAACATGTGATCTTTTTAATGATTTCTTTCATTATGTTTGCCAGTGTCTTCTTGAGGATGCTTACACCTATGTTCATCAAAGATACTGGCCTCCAGCTTTCTTTTTTGTTTAGTCTTTTTCTGTCTTTGATATTAGGATTGTGCTGTCTGTACAGAATATGCTTTGCACTCTCTTTCTCTTTCAATTTCCTGGAAGTATTTGAGGAGGACTGGTGCTGGGTCTTACTCACCATTGTCTTTTCTGAGCAGGAGGATGCTATTCAAGCTCGACAACAGTTCACATTTTAGGTTTCTGTTCCTACTGGCATTGCTAGCTTCCCAGATTCTTCTATATTTCCAAAGTATGCAGGACCACAAGTCAGAGGCTTGTCATCCTCTTTGCAGTCATACTTCCATACCTCTGAAGCATGGCAGCCAGTACACTAGAGTTTACCAGGCTCCTTCCTCAGGCTTCCGACATACAGCATGAGGACCAGCAACTGAGTGACAGTATCAGTGCTATTCCTTGACCATTACTCTACACATTTACTTCGTTTTATTTTCTATACATATGATCTTCTGATTTCTCTGAAAAATGATCTTAAGGTTTCTCTTCTTCTCTTTTTCATTCTAAGAGTTCTGAGTTTTAAATGGTTCAAACTCATAAAACATACAGTGTAATTGTGATGCAAGAAATTTCCATAAAACATTTAACAAAATGCCAAGTAAAGCCTCGAAATACTTATAAACAAAACCAAAAGTCTTGTTAAAATGTATTATTTCTTTATCATTCCACCAAAAGTCCTACGCAAGCCAGAGAAAAAAGATTTTTAGGAAATTTAATGTTTTTCTTGTTTGGTTCCTGTGTAAGTATTTTGTTATGTATTAAAAGGAAAGGAAGAGATAGTTGTGTTTTATTATTTCAATTATATTTTTCTTTCCTTGGGGATTTAGACTTGTCTCAAAATCATCATTGAGGGAATGCTGTTAATTGTCATCACCTTAATTTACCTTTTTCTTGTTTCTTCTATTTGAAGATTCTTTTTTGTTTTTCATAAGTAAATTAAAAATCCTTCCCTTTTAAAAGGCTTAGCCAACAGAATCCTCAGTCTACTTATCACACTCTTTCTGACATTTATGCATCAATTGAAATTAGTTCCTACTGCATACATAACAAAGAAGAAGAAGAGCTTCAAATTTAAATCAAATGCTTAAAAATAGAACTAAGAAATCAGGCAGATTGTTTTAATAATGATTCCACAGTCTTTA
>NW_004524841.1:1072675-1073936 GCF_000260255.1 Octodon degus
AGTGTGTGGGAGAGATTCCACCAACCAGTGCCTGTGGGACCCCTGGTCTCAGCCCAGGCACAGGGTGGGTGAGACCTTCTTCCACCCACTTGTGATGCCCCCCAACACACCGTAGCACCTCCCCTACCTGCCTAACGAGTAGAAATTTCCCCCTAATTCCAAGAACCCCCAGACCCAGTCCTATCCCAGGCCTGGTGAGTGTGTGGGAGAGCTTCCAGCTACCCTGCACCAGCGGGACCCACTCATCCCAGCCCAGGTGCAGCACCTCCCCTACCCGCCCAATGAGTAGGAATTTCTGCTGTGTTCTGGGAACCCCCAGACCCACTCCTAGCCTAGGCCCAATGAGTGTGTGGGAGAGCTACCTCCACCCCTACTCCAACTTGTCCCCAGCAGACTCAGCTCAGGCCTGGCATACAGGCCTGGGATGAATCCCATCAGCTGCAATCACTGCAGAGAGTGTATGGGACAGAACCACTCAGCCAGTCCAGGAGCAGAACATCTTGCCAGAGGGGCACAACAGGTTCACCCCCAAGGGCAGCAACAGGAAAGAACTGAGCACAACAGCCAGACCCAAGACAGGCACAGTGGGATAAATCCAAACTTTGTGGAGCTACACCTGAACTTAAGTAGGTGGTAAGGCTATAACTACAACAAAGATCTACAACAAAGGTCAGAAGACAGTACTACACAAAATGACGACAAGAAGGAGCAAAATGCAATCTCAAAACCCAAGCCCACCCATAACAAGTACAGAGGACACTAACCCAGAACAAATTGGGAATCACACAGCTGAAAGCAATGAATCAACGACTTCAGAAATAAAGAAAAAGCTGCAGAATGGTATAGAGGAACTCAGATTGGAAATGAAAAAACAAATCCCTGAATTAATAACATCTGCAGTAAAGAATCAAATGCAGAAACCTGCTCAATGCCCACCCAGAACAACTGCAGAGGACACCAGCTCAGTTCAAATGTATGAATTAATATCGTCAATAGTAAAAAAGCAATAGCAGAAAGTCATAGAGGAACTCAGAGCGGAATTCATTTCTACTAAATCAGCTCAAATGTACAAATTAATAGCATCAATAGTAAATAAGCAACAGCAGAAAGTTATAGAGGAACTCAGAGAAGAATTATTTTCTGAAATAAAAAAATAATTCTCAGAACTCATGTCATCTGAAGTAAAGAATCAACTAGAGAAACATAGGGAGGAAACCCAAGGTGAAAAAAACACTGCAGTAAAAGAATTTATAACTGCTTC
>NW_004524841.1:1074036-1075171 GCF_000260255.1 Octodon degus
AATGCAAGAAAAAATAATCCATCACCTGCAAGATGATGCAAAGATGAACAACGTGAGACTAATAGGCATCGATGAGAAAGAAGGAGTCAATACAAATGACATTAAAAAAATATGGGCAGAACTAATAGCAGAAAACTTCCCAAATATGAGGAAACAATCTGATATTCAGGTAACTGAAGCATACAGAACACCAACTAACCTCAACCCAAGTAAAAACACACCAAAACATATAACAGTCAAGATCCCAGAAAATCAGCACAAGAATAATATACTGAAAGCTGCTAAAGAAAATAAGCAGACCACATTGAAAGGAAACCCCATCAGAATTACAGCCGACTTCTCTTCACAAACTATGAAGGCAAGAAGAACATGGAGCAGAGTACTTCAAGTCCACTATGAAAACAAAATCCAGCCCAGACTATTATATACTGCAAAACTCTTTTTCAAGTTTGATGGAGAGGTGAAATACTTTCATGAAAAAGAACAGCTAAAGAATTTCATGATGACAAAGCCAACCCTACACAAGCCACATAAAGATGTTCTATAGAGGGGAAAAAATGATCAGAAATCAACGAATGAGATCAGAAGCAACAAACTAAAAGGGCAAGCAATTAAACACAGGAGAAAAAGGAGAAAATGACAACAGGTAAATAACATGTCAATTGTAAGTCAATACATCTCAATTATAACCATCAATGTAAATGGACGCAGTACACTGATTAAGAGAAATAGACTGGCACAGTGGATTAGGAAACAAAACTCAACAATATGCTGTATACAAGAAACACATTAACTCATAAAGATATTCATAGGCTGAAGTCAAAGGATGGAACACAATACTACATGCTCCACACCTCAGAAAAAAGCAAGGGTAGGAATCCTATTCTCAGAGAGTCTCAACTTCAAAGCAACAATGATCAAGGGACATAAAGAAAGCCACTCTATACTGGTTAGGGGAAAAATTCAAGAGGAAGAACTAACACTCATTAGTATGTATGCACCAAACAAGGGAGCGACCAATTATTTAAAGCAAATCTTAATGGACATGAAAAATCTAATATCCAATACCATAATCTTAACAGGAGACCTTAACACCCCCTTATCTCCAAAAGATAGATCAACCAGACAAAAACTT
>NW_004524841.1:1080461-1089488 GCF_000260255.1 Octodon degus
TATAAATATACTAATATATACTTTCAGACTGAAATTCTCAAGAATATTTCTTTGAATGTACTCCTTACATTTGATGTTTGGTACTTTGGAAATATGATTTGTGCCTAAGACATGTCCTTTTTCCAGTTATACTCTAATCACCTACCATTTTGCTTCTCTTTACCAGAATCCTAGGCAGTTGCTTTGGGATGTAGAGGACATTTCTCAAGATAAGTGTTGTATGATCATTGAAGAAAATGGTACTTAATTAGAAATAAATATAAAAATCTAGGAGTAACTCCTCAACTGTTTGACTCTACATAATTGTGTGTGGTCTTCAGTCTCTAGTTAAAAGTGAAGTTAAGCTTCAGTTTTATTTGTAACCAAGAAAAACTAATTCTAAACTTTGTAAAAGAAGAGCAATCAGAAGATTTAATAAGGATTAGGTAATAAACTAAAAAGCATCAGAAACAGTTCTTTTACATAGAGAGATAGAAAGTAAGCTTTGAACTTTGTAGTGAAAAATTTGTTGAAGAAAAAGCAAGTCATTTTTCAAAGACAAAAGTAAAAATTATGTATACTTATGCATATATACATGTATATCTGTTCAAGTGTATGTATAGTTTACTGTAATTTTATATATATGCCTGCATTTAACACTCAAGTACATCTATCTACTTCAATTAAGCAAAATGTTCACATAACATTACATGTATTTACTAATCCTGAAAATATAATACTCTGAGACTTTTGAAATTTCATACTGACCAGTGTCAAAAGAGAAGTGACACTATACATTTTGATGCTTTAAATCATTTAATAACTTCTTAAAATAATCATACAAATATTAGTATGACTAATGTTTAATGCATTCAAAACTTTGAGCAAATATATCTTGCAAGATTTGTGGACTACCTGTTAAAAATGGAAGAACACTACTGATTGAGACAACTGGCAGTACTGTTTCTATAATATGAAAGAAGTTACATGCAGGAGCCCTGCTGCCAGGACTCATCTAAAAGAATGCCTGGGAGACTTGGCAGCCCTAGCCCCACCCATGCAACTGACCCACCATGGAGTTTCCCTGAGCCAGGCCTCCCCTCATCACCCTGAATACCACAATTAGACATATTTTATTTATTTTTGGTACTGGGGATCGAACTGAGGACCTTGTACTTGCCACGCAGGTGCTTATACCACTGAGCTATTTCCCCAGCCCAACCACTAGGTAGACATAACGACCACAGGAACCCGCAGGAGCTTTGGGGAGCACTACATTGCCAGTTCCACCATTGAGAAAGCCTTGTCAAACTTCATCCCACACTCATCATCATCAGATCCTTTTTGAACAGCAGATTGCTCCTCCTCTCAGTGAAGTGGAGGCCACATTGAACCCCACACAGCAGGAGCTTTGGTGAGCCTACCCCACCCTCACACTCTGCTGAGTACCTGCACACTGTCCACCTACAGTTGCTACAAAGTCAGGGAGAAAACTGGGGGCTTTAAAAAATGACAGTAAGAAGGTACAAAAGACAATCTTGGAACTCTTGCCCACCCAGGAGACAAGGTCATAGAAGAACTTGGAAATCACACTCCTGAAATTTCTGAGATGATAGCAACTGAAGTAAATCAATAACTCCATCAGGCTATGGAAGAAATCAGGTCAGAAATGATCTCTCAGGTAAAAAATGAAATGATGACAATCATGAAAGAATTTCTTAGTACATCCAAGGAAAGCATAGATAAAAATAAAGGAGGGAAAAAGAAAATGATAGAAACACTGAGTGAACAATAAAGGAAAGAACTATAATGAATGGAAAGATTCAAACAGATAGATATCCAGGACATTAAGAATAACTTGAGAGCTAACAAAACAGCTTTTACAACACAGAAGATAGAGTTTTAGATAGCATTGCAGCTAGTGAACATGAAAGTATCTCTTAACGATAATGAGAAACCAAGAAATAACAATTAACAGCCGCAAGAGGATGCAAAGACTAATAAATGCCAACAAAATAGTTGGAGTTAACACAAAAGACAAGAAAAGAGTGTTTGCAGAAATAGTAGCAGAAAATTTCCCAATAGTAGTGGGAAAAGAACCTGATATATAGTAACTGAAGCATATAGAAATCCAGATAGTCATAATGAAAATAAATCTTCACCCAGACATATAATACCAGAAACTCAGCAAAAGAACAAAATATTAAAAGCTGTTAGAGAGAAAAAAACAAACAAAACAAAACAAAACAGATCACCTATGAAGGAAAGCCCATCAGAAGGAATGGAAGATTTCTCAACACAGACCATCAAAGCAAGAAGATCTTGCAGTGAGATATTTGAAGACTGTTATAGTTGTGTCTAGTTGTCCCCTCAAAGCCTCCTTCAGTCATAGGGTGGCTCCTGGAGTTTGTGACTGATTATTATGGGTATGGATGCTGCACCTCCTCTGGGGCAGGTAATTTACATCACAGTGTAAGGAAGGAAAAGAAGCTAGCTAGCTGCCAGAGCTGTTGGCCTTCTCTTTGCTCTCTGCTCTCTACTGCCACCATGAAAGGTTGCTCTCTGTTATGTGCTACTTTGCCTTGGAACCAGCTGAGTGTGGACTGAAACCTCCAGTAACTGTGAGCTAAATGAACCTTTCTTTCCTTCATTTTGGGTGTCAGGTATTTCTCCCAGCAATGAGAGAAGAGTAACTGAAACAAAGCCCTTCAAGAAAACAACTTTCAAACTACACTGATGTACCCTGCAAAACTATCTTAAATTAAATGGAGAGATTAGATATTTCAATGACAAAGAAGAACTGAAGAAATTCATGACAACCAAATCAACAGGACAAAGACTACTGGCAGATATTTTAGACTCAAAAAAGACCACAACTTAAAAAAGAAAGAAAGAAAGAACAGAAGAGAACTACCAAGCAGTGCAAGTAATTAAGCATAGGGAGAAAGGAGGGATTCTGCAGTAAGAAACCAACATGACAAAGCAATGTAAATGACCAAACTTCACCAATCAAAAGAAACAGATAGGCAGAGTAGATCAAGAAACAAAATCCAGCAATATGCTACATACAAGAAAAACATTCTAACTCAAAAGGAAATTCATAGACTAAAAGTCAAAGTTTGCAAAATAATACTATATTCGACAGGAACACAGAAAAAAAAAAAAACAAAGGTGGCTATTCTGGTTGCTGACAATGTCAACTTCAAACCAAATGTAATTGAAAGACATAAAGAAGGTCATTACATACTTTTAAAGGGAAAATTGCAAGAGGAAAAAATAACAATATAAATATATATGCACCCAATATAGGAGCACCCAACTATATTAGACAAATTTTAACAGACAAGATATAATCAAATGTGCAATAACATAATTTTACTAAGAGAATTTAGTACCCCACTGACACAAAGAGATATATGCACCATGCAAAAAATGAGCAAAGAAATAACAGAACTCAACCAAACTTGTGAAGAAATGGACTGAGAAATTTACTGTGTTCTACCCAGCAGCATCAGAGTATGCATGCTTCTTAACTACACACAGAACATTCTCCATAATAGATCATGTGCTAACACATAGAATATACTTAAGTAAATGCAAAGGAATTGAAACTATCCCTTGTATATTATCAGACCATAGTCCAGTTAAACTGGAAATTATTGACAAAAGAAACAATACAAACACTAAAAATACATGGAACCTACATAATACCTTCCTGAACAATCAGTGGGTCAAGGATGAAATTAAATAAGAAATTAAACAATATACACAATCTAATGAAAATGCAGATACAATTTATTGGAACATGTGGCATGCAATGAAAGCTATCTTAAAAGTGAAATTTATAGTGGTAAATACTCACTTCAGGAAAACAGAATGAGCTCAAATGAACAATCTTATGCTACACCTCAAACTCCTAGAAAAAGAAGAGAAAGTGAATCCAAAAGTTCAAAGAACACAGAAAATTATAAAGATTAGAACAGAAATAAGTGCAATGGAGGTGAACAAAACAATACAAAGAATCAACCAGTGAAAGAGTTGGTTCTTTAAAATAATCAATAAAATTGATAAACCTCCAGCCAACTTCATTTAAAAAAGGAAAGAAAACATTCAAATTCATTCAATAAGCAATTAAAAGAACAAAAAACACTAAGGAGCCTATAGAAATTCCTAAGATTATCAATACTTAGTTCCAAAATCTTTACTCTCAAAGGATGAAAAACACAGAAGAAATAGACAGATTCATAGATACATATCAACTACAAAATGTGAATCAAGAAGGTATAAAATAGCTGAATATAAGTCTATAAAATTAAAAAGCTGAGTTTAATCACCTGCACTGCATGGCTTGCCAGCCCTAGAAAACCATGTGTACTGTGCTGACCCCGAAACCTGGTATGGTGGCCCAATCCTGTAATCCCAGTCCTGGAGAGGCTGAGACAGGAGGATCACCACAAGTCTGAACTGCATAGCAAGAACCTGTAATAGCAAATAAATAAATAAATAAATAAATAAATAAATAAATAAGATTTTTTGCAAACTGATATTATTTCTATACACCAAAAAAGGGGGGAAAAGAGAAATTATGGAAACCATACTTTTCACATTGATTGATTCCTAAAATAAAATACTTAGGAATCAAACTCACAAATGAAGTGAAAGATTTAGACAATGAAAATGATAGTACTCTGAAAAAAAGAGATTGAAGATTTTAGAAAATAGAAAAATATTCCTAGCTCCTGGATAGGAAGAGCCATTATGAAAATGATCATATTCCCAAACCTGGTATACATATTTAATTCAGTCTCAATGAACATACCATTAGTATACCTCGATCTAGAAAAAGCATTCCTAAAATTCCTCTGGAAACAGAAAAGATTGAGAAAAAAGAACAAACCTGAGTAACAAAGGAAAGGCAGGAGGCATCACTATCCCTACTTAAAATTATACTGCAAAGCTACTATAATAAAATCAGCATGCTACTGGCAAAGAAAACATAATGAGTATCAATGGAACAGATTAGAAGATGTAGACACAACTACAAAAAGTTCAGGAACCTTATCTTTGAGGAAATGGTCAAATATGTTCATTGGAGGAAAGATAGCCTCTTTAGAAGTGATGCTGAAAATATTGGCTTGCCACTTGCTGAAGGCTTAAAATAGACCCATGTCTAAAGACATGTGCAAGACTACAGTCAAAATGGATCAAAGATTTAAATATTAAATCTGAAATGCTAAATCTGGGAGAGAAACTAGGTAGAACCCTTAAGGACATTGGGGTAGGCATAGAGTTCATGAACAAAAATCAAACTGCATGAGAAATACTTCAAAGAATCCACAGTTGAGATCTCATCATTTTGAAAACTTTCTACATGTCAAAAGAAATCACTAACAGAGTAAAAAGAAGACTTTTTATGAATTGGTAAAAAAAATTGGACTGTCCTTCAGACAAGGACTCATACCTAGAACATATAAAAATATTAAAAATATTTAGGCCTCCAAAATTCAAATACCCAATTCAAAAATGGGCATATGAGATGAGTGTATGCTTAACAAATGAAGAGATACAAATGGCAAATAAATATATGAAAAAATGTTCAACATCATAGGTTATTCAAGAGATGCAAATTAGAACAACACTAAGATTCCATGTTATGCCAGAAAGAATAGCTATCATCAAAAAGTCAAAAAATAACAAATGCTAGAATGACTATGGGGAAAAAGGAGCCCTTCTCCACTGTTGGTGGTACAACAGGCGGTACAATCATTATGGAAATCTGTATGGAGATTCCTCAGAAAGCAAATATTGTAGGTCCCATTTAAGGCGATTATTCCCCTCCTAGGTATTTTTCTAATAGAATTGAAATCATCATACAACAATGGTGTGTTGTTTATAGCAAAACAATTTTTCATAGCTAAATCTTGGATAAAACACAAATGCCCATGTACTGAGGTATGGATAAAAAAGATATGGTATTTTTACACAACGGAGTATTATTCAGCTATAAAAAAGATAAATTTGAGGGTTTTTTTTAATATAAATGGATGCAGTTAGAGACTATATAGGTAAGTGAGATTAATCAGACCCATACATGCAAACACCTTATTATCTAACTAGTGTGAAAACCTGAAAGAGTAATTAAAATCTAAAAGGTACAACAGATACTGTGAAAGGGAAGAAGTTATTCAGTGGGAAGGAAAAACTGGGAAGAGGAAAAGAACCAATGAAAGGGGAAAGATATAATTAGGCATGTATCCAGAATAGTTTGCATAAAAAGCAGTTAAATTTTCTTTTCATTCTTTTTTTCTTTTCAATTTATTCCAATGTTTTTGTTATTATTTTGTTCTTTTTTTAATGGATCTTGTATGTTTATGTCAAGTAGCCTTAACAACTACTTTGAAGACAGCATCGTGCAGTAAAGCAACCATTGATGAATTCCTATTATATTGTTTAGTGAAATTTTGTATCATTTTTAATCTTGTATTTTTCAATCACTATTTTATATTATTTAAAAAAGAAAAAGAGAAGAAATTATGAGCAATGTTTAAGTGAAAATGAGAAACAAGTAAAACAGCAGCCAGTTTATCAACTATACCCTTGTTATGGTCATTGTCTAGGTGTCACCCGCCACAGCCTCATGCAGTCATGGGGAAGCTTCTGGAGTTTGTGGCTGATTATTGTGGGTGTGGATGCTGCACCTTCCCTGGGGAGGTTATCTACATTACCTTTTTTTGTTAGTTTGTTTTTGAGGTACTGGGGATTAAACTCAGGACCTTACACTTGCCAGGAAAGTGCTTGTTCTACTGAGCTACCTCCCAGGCCCTTGATTTACTATTTTCTTTTTTTTTTTTTTCTTTCATAATTTTATTGAGAATCAAGGAGCAATGAGACAGTTTCAAAACTAATTGGTAGGACAGTTTCAATAATTAACACATTGCATACATTCTTCCTAGTGGTTAATTGCTGTACAAGATGCAGACATGATATCCTATTTACAAACACCATTAGAACAAATCCCTCTATTCATTAAGAGAATGTAACTATATATCTATCCTAACCATTTTGAATACACAGATACAAAATGGACATTCATCTGTATCCCCTTTTCTTGTTTAGTTCTGTTATTTGAATATTATAGGTGTGTTAGCTCAGCAAAATATCCTAAAAGAGTCCAGTAATCCATAATACTATTGGGTCTCTCGTTTGACTGGCAATGTCAGAAATTGTTGACCTGAGTCCCCTACAGCTCAACATAACAGCATGGCTTTACTTCTTATATTTTGTTTTTATACTTTTCTGCTGGATGGCTAAGATCAAGTTAAAACAGGACCAGGGCTGGCGAGATGGCTCAGTGGTCTAAAGCACCTACTTAGAACAAGCTTAGCAAAGCAAAGGGACCACGGTTCAATCCCCCAGCAGCACATGCCAGCCAGGGCCGCCCCCTGGTGGGCTGAGCTGGCCACACACACACACACACACACACACACACACACACACACATAAATAAATAAAATTTTTTTAAAAAGTTAAAACAGGACCTATGCAACAAGAGTTGTAGCTTTTGGATCTGCTAAGGTCAGTGAAATACTTTTTTCTAAACACAATAACTTACTAAAACCAAGAACTGCAATTAAGATTTATAAACTTTGGGCTGGTCAAGTAGCTCAGCAGATTAAAGTGCCTGCTTGGCCAGACTGCAGTGGCCTGTGTTCAATCCCCAGAGTGCTGTGCCAGACCCACCGCCAGGGCAGGCTGAGGTGGCGATTGAGACTAGGCGAAGTGGTACATGCCTGTAATCCCAGCTCTTGAGAGGCTGAACGCAGGCAGAGTACTCCAAGTCTGATCTATGTAATGACACCATGAAGAACCTGTAGATCCTGTACTAAATACAAAAAAAAAAAAGATTTATGAGTTCCATGCACACCACACCCACTTTATAGCAGAAGAACTCATAATAGCTATACCTAGGAAGCAGCCTATTTGTCCAGCAATAGAGAATGGACAAAGAAAATGTGTTTATACACAGTAGAGTACCACTCTGCCAAAAGAAAACACAAACTTGAGTCATTTGTAGAAAAATAGATGTACTTTGGGGCTATAATGTTAAGTGGAATAAACTAGACATAAAAGCTTAACTATCACTTGATGTTATTACATGAGAAACCCACATATAAATAAAGAGCAAAGCAAAATATAGGCACTATGAGGTAGGGAGATAGGTCTTTGGGAGGGCACTAAGTTAATAAAGAAAGGAATTAAGATGTGTGCGGTACACATCCCAACTTACCACAATGAGTATGAACATTGCGTACTGCAAAATTGTAATAATGAAAACAAATCTAAAAAAGAAATTCTTCAGAATCCTTAATGTTCTAAATAAAAGATATCTCTGACTGAGTCAAATCCAGAAACAAACAAACAAATAAACAAATAGAGTTATGAGTTTTTTGTAGATGACAAATTTTGTTTCAGAATTAAAAAGAATGAATATAGCTTGCTTTTGAATTTCAGAATTATAAGTTCCCCTTTTGAATTTCAGAATTATAAGTTCCCCTTTCATGTCAATGAAAATTGACATCGTTCACAATTGTCAGATTTTAAGCCTGTTCTGCATGTGGTGGCACATGCCTGTAATCCCAGTACTTTGTAGGCAGAGGCAGGAAGATCATTACAAGTTCAAGACCAGCATGGGCTACAAAGTGAGTGAAAGACCAGCCTGAACTTCATAATGAGACCTTGTCTCAAAAAGAAAACAATCACATGTACATACAGGTACATAATTTCTCTCAAAAAGAGCTTGAAGTCAACCAATCATGACTAGTAGTTGACTGAATACATTAAACAGTGCAAACACACAATAAGTAGCAGCAGCAGCACAGAAATGTAGAATAAAGAAAAGCAGGAAAACTGTTGATGTCTTTCTTAGCTCATCATATTAGATGAAAACAGTTGATGCTGATGCACAGCCTACACCAGTCCTGGCAAATCTATGAAACATGGGGTTTCTATTTGTCTTTTAAGATAGCATCTCAATATTCTGATTTAATT
>NW_004524841.1:1090067-1091577 GCF_000260255.1 Octodon degus
GGCAGCCTTGTCACTGGATGTTCCACCTTGCCCAATAAGGACCCTCATGAATGAGGACTTCACAAGTTGCTTCAGAAGTGACAAAAATGATGGAATATGTGTATTCAGAGTGATGAGGAAAATTTGGGGAGACTGAGAATGATGTTGATTTTTACTATAATAATTTTTATTTAAAAATGAAACCTGTACGTATATGTTGATCACACTTGTAATTCTAGAGTTTAGGCATCTGCTTTAGTGTAAGAAAATTTTAGCAACTGTTACAGTTTGTGTCTAGGTGTCCCTCCCACAGCCTCATGCAGTCATGGGGCAGCTTCTAGAGTTTGTGAGTGATTATTGTGAGTGTGGATGCTGCACCTGCCCTGGGGCAGGTAATCTGCAGTACAATGTGAGGAGGGGAGCGAGACTGGCTAGCTGCCTGAGCTGCTGCCACTCCCTTTTCTCTCTGCTCTTTGCCACCACCATGAAAGGTTGCTCTCTGCCCTGTGCCTCTCTGCTTGGTAGCAGCTGAGTATGAACTGAAACCTCCACTAACTGTGAGCTAAATAAACCTTTCCTCCCTGCATTTTGAGTGTCTGGGATTTGTCCCAGCAATGTGAGAAGACTAACTGAGACAACCCTGAAGATCTGAGGCCCATGACCATCATATCCCGACAGAGACTGACAATTACACAAAATTTATGAAGATGAAGAAATGTAATTTGGGATGCTTGCATCAGCGTATTGCAAATCATCAAACCATTTCAAAAAGAGCAGTGGGATGGAACAGGAAAATGAATACATTTGCCAAGTGTAGCTGTGGGTTGAAAAATATGTTACTTATTGTAATGAAGATTTCAAAGTACAGTTATTGACTGTAAAAGTGAAGCAGCATTGTAGATGCACTATTTCAACTGCTAAATTTTATGTCATGAGTTGGTTTCAGAGGGTTGGACTTTGCTTATAGTTTTTCCCACTATTTTAAATTCTCTGCATCAGTCCTTATAACTTGTAATGTTATGTATTAATTCTTCATATCAATTTTCATACTGGAGCTATAAATTGTATAAAATCTTTTAGAAAGTTCTTATTTATTTTATGTATTTCTTTTTCAAATTTTACTGGGAGTTGAATAGAAGAGCCAGGAATCTGAAAGATGCTAAGACATAATTTACCAATTTCATTAATTGCCTTAGTCCCTATAAGAAAAAAATTTTTTTAAATATTTCAAATTGTTAGCTTGTTTCATATGAGGTAAAAATATTGATGTGAGGGGAAAAATCATTTGACAGTATTTGGGATGATTAAAAAAACTTTAACAGCCTAAATAAAGGAGAAAAATTAAAATAATGCTTATTTTTGGGTTGTTTTAATAATTACATTTTTATTCAAAATGGCATTTCCAACATGGCTGCCAGAACTCAGCTGTGTATCACCGGATAGCAAAGATGATAGCTTAAACCAAAATTCAAATCAAGTATATCAATAAGCACAGTTTTTTTTTTTTTTTTTTTTTTTTTTTTTTTTTTTT
>NW_004524841.1:1092512-1117816 GCF_000260255.1 Octodon degus
TATATATATATAATTATATACATATATATAGAGAGAGCTATCATTAAAATCTGAATTATTTTTAAGTAAAGAATTAACAGTAATCAAAGGTTTCATTAAAGATTGGGTTTCTGACCATATGGCTTCACACATATTATGAAATCAACTTCTAAAGATATGAACATTTTAAAGAAGGAAAAAATAAACAAAGTCTATGTGAGAACTTTGAGGACATAATAAAATATTAGAAAAATCAAATATAAAAATTTGGACCGATAAGTAATGAAGAACTAGAGGAAGCAGCGAGAATAGCAAAACTATGAAAATTAAGGAAATATATATAATTGCTAGCTTGTAATAAACAGGAAGACAGGAAATAGTACTTATAGTTTGGAATATGACAGAAATATCTTGAGCACATAAGTTTGACATATGGTATTTGATAGTGCTTTGTCAATAAGCACTAAGAGCCTCATAAAATAGCATAGACTGAATAATGTATAGCTTGCTCAACATTTATTTGTACTAATATCTTGGAGCAAATATAAACTTATTGTTCCTAAGAGCTGAGAGCTAACATGAAAGTGAAGTTAAAATATATGTATATTTACCTAGTATAGATGTGACTTTATTTTTAAATCTAATGGAGAATGACTCTTTTTCTAAGGCTTCTACATGTTTTTAAACAGTTACCCAAAATAGCAACTTCAGTTGCCTTGCTAAATGCTGACTATATTAATTAAGGTAGGTGGAACTGACTCCTGTAATTGAATTACCGTCCGTTCAAAGAGCAGTCGCTGCCTGATTCTCTGTATTTTATTGACCTTTTTATGAGTTCTACTGCTAAATCAATTCTAATCACCTCATCAACTGAAAAAATTCCACTTTCCACTACCCGATCAATCATAGTCACACAATCAATAGTTAGTACTTCAAGACTTTTTCATTAAAATAATAAAAAATAAAATTTAGTAAAACAAAGCTTGAAAATACTTAGATTTCTGTATTTAAAAGGCTGAATCACTGCTAAAGAATTCACAGTGGATATCAAGCACAATGATTAAATTACTTGCACTGAAGTTATGATGTTAGGAAGTAGTAATGTAACGTATTTTGAAGGACCACTTGCAGACTGTTGTTTACAAGAGCCTATTGTGATAATTCTATATAACAAATTGAAACGATTAACACCTAGATTTCACATTGAACCTGAAATATGCTGCCTGCCATTTTATTTTTTCTTTTTTGTCCCTTTTCTCCTACAATGCATATATTTGTTTCCTGTCATAACTTGAAGAGCACATGTCCTTGTAAAAATAGTAGGACATAATCAGTTATACAGCAGAAGCTTTATAGAGAAAAGACATTTCAATGTACTAATTTTCTTTCTCTGAAATTGTGCTCGGTATGTGGATGTTGCCTAAAGAGAACAACTATTGTAAAAGGTGCAGGTGTCCATCAAGTTTGGGTTACTATTACAAAATACATAAAGTGCTTAAGTTGTGAACAAAGAAGTTTTATTGTGGCTGGTAGTTTTAAAGACTCTGGTTTCTGGCTGGGAAGCCACATGTTTAGGCTGTTTGGTGAGGCTGTATATCATGATAGGAGGGTATGGAAAAGCAACCTGCTCAAACCATGGCCAAAATGCAAGAACAGAATAGAAGAAGGCCAGATGGTCACTTTCAAGCCCCACTCCCAGTCACATAAGGACATTTACGAGGTCCTGTCCAGAGTTTCACCTCTTCCCAAATGCACCTGAGGGAACAACTATGCCTGGCCCCACTATGGTCTGAAACCATCTGTTCCTCCAAAATCCTTAAGTTGAAATTTCACCATCAGGGGCATAATAGTGAGCAGTGAGGCCTTTGGGAGATGAGCAGGTCCCCAGAGTGGAGCCCCCATGAATGAGAATGGTGACCTTAGAATGAAAGATCCCCGGGAGCTGTCTTGCTCCCTTCACATGTACAGAAGCAGCAATTGATCTCCCTGGGGCTGTAGTCTCTTACTTGTAAGTGTGGAACACAGCTCAAATCTCTCATGCATCCAACATGTCTTTATACAACATTAAAACAATATCAGTCTAAACTAAATCAGGGGCTGTTTCAACATCCCCCCCACAAAGTATCAATGTTTGTGACTATTTCAAAATCCCAGAACTGTTTTGACCAGATAAGAGTACCCTTCAAGTATCTACCACAATAGATTGGCTATGTCTAAACCACTATCTTTTTAACTAAGATCAAATAGTGCATTAAAAAGCAATTATCTCAGCCAAAATATGCATGAAGTGAGGAAGCGTAACCACTACCACAATCCTAAGCCTTTCTCTTATGTTCGTTATATTTTTAGATTCTATTTGAAAAGTGTATCTTTCAAAGCCACTGTATGCAAAAAAAGAAAACAATGGGATGCTTTTCTTTGGTTATTAGAATTTGACAATTTACTAAGATGCCATCTGAATAATAACCCCTCTGAAGTATCAGAGTAATGCAAATATCAATTTGAATGACTAAAAGTTATTTTTTAAAAATACCATAAAGCCTCATTATGCTTGTCAGGCATAAAATGTTTATTAAGCATTTTTTATAACTACCATATTGTGAAATTTTCAAAGGAATTTACTAAAATGGACAGAAAATGCTTTTATACAATAACACTCAAGTGAATGCTATCCATCAAAAATAGAATTCAGGGGCCGGGGTGATAGCTCAGTAGAATAAGTGCTTGCCTGGTAAGTGCAAGGGCCTGACTTCAATCCCCAGTTCTGCAAAAAAAAAAAAAAGAATTCAAAAGATTTATAACAATTAAATTTTTTAGAGGCATTTCCTTGTTTCTTTCAACCCATCCCGTTCTTTTTTTTTTCAGAACCAGGGATTGAACTCAGGCCTTTGTGCTTGCCAGGCAAACACTTATTCCACTAAGCCATCTCCCTGTCCCCCGGTCCTTTTTTTCAAGTATCTTTCTTTTGAAGTATATTTAAAACTATTCTTCTTCTTTACTCATATTTCCGGGACTGTATTTAACATGATTCTCAATGCACAGTTGTAATAATCAGTTAACTGTCTTCTCCTTCACTCCTCTACTACAGTTCCGACTGCACACTATGGCCCAAGTAACCCTCAGGACACCATTACTCCCTTGTACCCCCTTGTCCAAATGCTCAAGCATTCAGTTTGGCTTAAAGGACAAAGTCCACACACCTTAGCCTCCTCCCACCTTCTTAGATTCTGTGCAGTGTTAATTGCTTTATCCTCACATGCCATGGACGTATAATATAGAGAACTTTCAGTGTCAGAGTGACAGAGCTCAACATAATTCTCCTCTCTTCTCTTCCCCCTCTGAGCTCTGGCACATTTCCACTCTCTTAAATCTAGCATAAAATAAGGAGAGTTATATTTAGTCAATAGAACCGTCTTTGTACATCACAAAGAAGTGTCTCTATTTGTGATCAGAAATATTATTTTTTACTATCATCTAATGTCAGACTGGTTTGTCCTTATATAACTTAAGAATAATATATATTATGCATGAAATGTATGTATAATATATATCAGCCTTCTTTTTTGCTGCTTTCCTAGTATCATGGTAATCACAATCACAAAGCAAGTGAAGAGAAAGGACAGTGTAATCATTTAAGAATTTGGGGGGTATCATTTTAGGAACTATATAATGTACAAAATTTTAGCATGAGAAGCCACTAAACAAAAAATGAGACAAAATGCATGTTATACATTTAAAGTACACAAACAGTAAACCAGGGTGAACAGAGTGCTTACATTGAGTTAGGTTTTTGTAATAATGTCAAGAAGTATGCTCAACGGGCCTGGGGAGGTGGCTCAGTACAATAAGAGCTTGCTTGGCAAGCGCAAGAGCCTGAGTTCAATCCCCAGTTTCACCAAAGGGGAAAAAAAAAAAGTATGCTCAAAATGGATGAATCAAAAGACAGCAAGAGCAAATGAGAGAAAACTAGCCCGTAATATAGTCAAGTATGATTAGCTTTTGTTGCAAAATCAATTATCAGAGGGAAATACTAATCTTCAATATATATTAAAATTAAAAATTATCAGTGAATAACAAAGTGAGCTTCAGCATATTCAAATATTAGTTTGCTACATCAGTCTGCTTACCTATTTTTGGTTACATAGAGTGGTAATGATAGCTTGCTTCTAGTCTTCATTAAACTTTTATAAACTCAATGATCCTAGATAATGCATATCTTCATTGGTCTATCCATTGCTTATTTTTACATTTTATAAGTAAGCATGTTTTGCATTTACTAGCAATAGCTCTAAATATTTTAGTAGCTCACAGTCCATTAGACACAATTAGAATAAATGTCTGCCGATGACAAAATGAGAAATTAAGTTATTAACTAATCAATCAAAGACTGTTGCAAGGATAGCAGGAATGAATAATAATATTTCCATGATGGTAAATTAAGGAGGCAGGCTTATGAATGTATGTTTGTTTTATCAACTAAAGACGGAGAACAGTAGAGTCACAGGTCTGTTCATAAACAATGACCCATATACAGGTGGCATTTTAATGCAGGGTACATAATATAGTAGTCCTTTCACAGGAGAAGGAAGAAAGCCCAGTTTTTAAAACATTGTTGTAAATGATTATGTAAGATACTGAAATGAGCATGACTTTCTTAATTACATTAGCCCCAACATTTGACTAAACTATTGGCAATTTTGCCATCATCAAGGTAAAGCTTGAGCTTCAGTATAGAACTCTCAAATTTTATTTCTGTGAAACATAGATAAACATATGTAGAATTCTCTAAGGAATAACAAGACAATATATGTGATACTGTACTTCTGTAAGAAAGTGTGGATTATCAGAACCCAGATTACTGTATCTGCAGAGCCCTGTGTATTGGGAATAAAGCAATTTTGCTTCCAGCTGCTATGATATAAAAACAACAAAACAATTAAAACTCATTCTTGCTGCTTCTCTCACAGAACTGCATCCATTTCTCACTGCTAGACAGATTCACCAAAAATATGACAAACTCAGAAGATCACATACTTTTGCTTTTCAGAAGATCTTGTATTCTTAAGGTCATTCTAAGTTCTTTTTCTAACAATACTGCTATTATTACTAGCACTTGCTGAACCTCAGAACATAGTTATGCAGAATAGATTGATTCTTCCCCTTTCTTTTCTATTCTGTCCTGGTTCTGTTTTTCTACACTTTGAAATTTGCTGTATAATTATTTTTTCATGCGCAGCTCCCCTTTTTTCCTCTTCTGAAGATCTTCTGCTTCCTATGACCCAGATGCAAGGTACACGGTATAATCCTTAGGGTGCTTATCCATCTTCCCTTTTGTCTTAAGAGTATTTCTCTCTGGAAGACATCCTTACAGCCATTAGGATATCTTTGAAGCAGTAAAAAGGTTGTTTTTCTGGAATTCTAATCTCTTCTTCATAGGCTTTGAAGCATCATAGTATGATATTTGTAACATGTCAGTGCTTAAAATCCATCTTCCTGCAATCCAGAGACACTATTTATCTCCTTTAATAGGATATATTTCATGTATTTTCTTTTTATTACTATCCTGTTACTGTGTGTCCATTAATATTTAAGTATAAGCTGCAGTTTCTTGCCCTCTTATACCCTTTAATAAGCCAAGAGTTCTTATGCACCATCCCTATCCTTGTAAAGCAAAAAATATTTCTGTAACATTTTTATAGGGTTAAACTCACCAATATGACATTTTTTAGAAAGCTCTTTATGAGACGTGTGTGTATTTGTGTGTATATCTGTGTATACATTTTGCAGAGATGCATTGTGTAGAGACACACTGCATTGTTACATGTTTTTTATCTTTTAATGTTGTCTAATTATTATACGCAAAATTTTGAATTACTGCGTCCTTTCAAGATCATATGAAATTGTTGGTTGCTCCAGTGGTGCAATCAGTGTGCTGCATTTAGAGATTATATTAAATTGCTTATATTCTTCTAGCTTAACTAGAACCAAAGATAGCACTACAAACTTTTTCTAGTATTAAGAGATGTACTGATATTGTATTAAATAATATAAGGTCCAAAAAGTATATGCAAAAGTAATAGTTTAACTTTTCAAGGTCTTGTCAACGTGTCAGGGTCTTCCCAACACTTCTGTCTTTCTAGCATTTATAGGTTCACACCTACAGGTCCATCTATTTGATCTCTGAGTAGAAATTTTAAAAAAGACAAAAAAGTGAAATAAACTGAAATACCTTCACTGCGGCAAGAGTTTTGTTCTTCAATTTTCCCACTGAATTTAATGTGCCTTATAAACAAAGTTCAAATTATTAAGTGAATATTCCAATTAGTAATACATATTACTGTACTCACCTCTTTTTGCAAGGATATTTCCCCAGTATGTCTTCAGACTTTGGCCACTTGTCCAGTTACAAAGCCCAGTGTAAGAGTACAAGAGCATGGCTGGGGAGATGGCTCAGTAGAATAAGTGCTTGCCTGGTAAGCACAAGAGCCTGAGTTCAATCCCCAGAGCAGATACTGGGGACAGGGACAGGTCTGCACCATGGCACCTGCCTGGCAAGCATGAGGTCCTGAGTTTGATTCCCAGTACCCACAAAAGTAAAAATGCCAATATTTGCTCAGTTGATCAAAATTTTACATACTGATTTATACTTATATGTTAAACTGTATGCACCAATTTATATCACTACATATTTCCTTACACGTAAGATAAATAACTATTGTAATATACTTAGTACTTTAATTGTATTTAAGACAGGAGAACAGCTGTCAGTAAAATTGTCAGATTCCACTGAATGAAAATAACTACCGCAATGTAAATTCATACTGCAATGCTTAAATGTGATGAAAAGTTAATCTCATATGATTCTAGAGAAAGGATGTTACTATTCTGAATAGAAAATTCATTTGAATTTAATACACAGAAAAACACATTTCACCAGAATGAGACCCAGATTGCAATTAGACATCATATTAATTATCAGATTATTTGAAATTTTTTAAGTACAGAAACTTGTATGGAATATATTCCATTGGAGAGGATATTCTGGATCAATCATTGCATTAGGCACTTTATATATCTATATCTGTATCTATCTATCTTATGTGTAAAATAGAAGATAGACTATATTAGGTTAAATCATCACAAATGAAAGGATGAAAAAGTTCCTTTCTATTTGTGGTCAGAAATCTTGAGCATTTTACAAATTCCATTGCCATCAGGGTTTGTGTTTAAGTTTCTTATAAGAGAGCAACTTTGCCTAAGTGTTGAAAGATAAAAGATAGCAAACTATCATCATGTCCCCAGAACCCCATGAAGCATGATATCCAGTGATCTCTGGGAAGGTTCCCATGGGTTTGTGACAGGTAGCTGAAATCCTCATCAAAGTTTGATATGATTTCCGCTCTCTATTTTTCTGTCTGCTAGGAGCAGTTTCTCTCATCTCTGCCCTTTCAGTTTTTAATTCTCTCTCTTTTAAATGTGTTTTTCTTAAAGTAACTGAGTGATTTCTATTGCTCTTTTGTGGCACCTTTCTAGATGTCACTCAAAACCCTACTGTGGTAAGAGGTGGGGTTTTTCAGAGGTGACTAGAACTAGAATGCATGATGCTGAGATTAAGTGTGGAATGAAGGATGTGTGAGTATTACATTAATCCACTCATTGGTTTGGGGTAGTTCTGGTAGGATTAAGGTACCCCATAGTGAATGTAAGTGCTACCTGCACTAACAGTGGGTAGTCTGGATGGAATACAAGGGAAAAAACAGGTGCTGTGCCTGGGCTTATCGCTTGCTGTTGCTGCCTTGCTGACATGCTGCCTTCTGCCTGCCCTGAGCTGTTGCTCCTCTGTGTTGTCCCTCTGAATTGCAACCCTGCCTTGGAGCCAGCCAACTGTGTCTTGAAACCTCCACAAATTATGAGGCAAATAGGCCTTTCCTTCTTTAATTTTGGGCATTGAGTAATTTGTCTCAGCAGTGAGAAAAAGTAGTACAGACATGTTCTAAAAAATTATCATAAGTGATGTTCTTAAAATCATTCTCGTAAATTATGTTTAATAATTTAGTTATCATTTTCTTAAAACAATTTAAGCAAACATTTTTGTAGCTAATGTATTTAAGTTGAGTTTGTTAAACTTTAAAGAGTTCCTATTTTTCTCACAGTACTTCAGTGTCATCCATTTGTCCCATAGGTAAGCAAATATATACATTATCTCATATTTGAAATGAAATGACAGGCATAGAAAACAAAAATTAAAAAGTTAATATCCATGTTCTAGCCAATATAAGAAAGGTAATTTACTTGTTTAGACCTTACATTTTATTTTCTGAAATGGAAAGTCAAATTAAAAATATAAAAAGTACACAGAAAAAATAAAAAAAAGAATGAATTAATTAGTTAAAATTTTGCCCTGAAAATAAAATCATCTGAATATTGTATAAAATGAGGGCATAACTTAAAAAAAATTTTTTTTGCTAAAATTGTATATGATTTACTATTTAAACTATTTTAAATCAATTTATTCACATTTGAAAAACTCAACACTAGTAAATTCTTACATAAATTAGTTCAATCAATCCACTATAGTAGGTAGTCTCCAGTCTTCTCCTATTTGCTCATATCTAAGAAGCGAAACAGTTTCCAACAGAACTAATTTTTTTTTTCTTTGTCTCATGCCATATCTAAAAATGCCTGTATAGGGCCAGAGAGATAGCTCAGCAGTCTAAAGTGCCTGTTTAGGTAAACTTAAGCAAATTCATGGACTGCAATTCAATCCCAGGTACGACATGCAGCGGGGTGAGCTGAGAGCGAATGAGACTGGGTGTGGTGGCACCTGCCTGTAATCCCAGCACTTGGGAGGCTGAGAAACAGGAAGGATCTCTACGCGTCCAATCTGTGTAGTGAGACCCTGTAGACCCTGTACTAAATACATACATACATACATGCATGCATGCATGCATACATACATAAATTACAATGTCTAGTCTCAGAAAAGAGAAAAATGTTTAAATAAAAACATTACTCAAAATAAACTGCTAGCAAGGAATTTTTTCCCAGTTTTATCTTGCCAATTTTTAATATTGAGGTATGTATTTACATTTCATTAGTGACTTTGGCATTCTTTAGACACATTTTTATCCTCATATGCTTAATCTAGCTTCCTGTATTCTGGCCATCATACCATTTTGTGAAATATTCTTTCTCCTGTTTATCAATATAGATTATGCAACTGCTTTATAATATAAATGTGTATCTCAATTCATTTGTGATATTTTTCAAATGTTTCAGATCTGCAGGTAAGATTACTATTCAAGATATGATTATGATTTACTGCCACCTATATCTATCTAGCAATTCTTCTTAAAATTATTTTTAATCTTATTTATTTATTTGGTACAGGGTCTCACTATGCAGCTCAGACTCATAGTGATCCTCCTGTCTCAGCCTCCCCAGCACTGGGATTACAGGCATGCACCACCATGCCCAGGTTTGGTGGCCAGCACAGCACAGCCACAGTGCCAGTGCTGGCAGGGCAAGTGGTACCAGGGATTGAGCTCTTCCACTTCCTCTTCCTCTTCCTCTTCCTCTTCCTCTTCCTCCTCCTCCTCCTCCTCCTTCTTCTTCTTCTTCTTCTTTTTTTTTTTTTTTTTTGGCAGAACCGGGGATTGAACTCAGGCCTTTTTGCTTGCCGGGGAAGTGCTTATTCCACTGAACCATCTCCCCAGCCTTTTCCATTTTCTTTATAAAAGTTTTGGTTCCATTTGTTTGTTTGTTTGTTTTCTTACTATTTTTCTTTTCTCTTCCTTTTTCACCCTCTACCCTGTCTTGTTCCCCTTCCCAAATGAACACTTCCTTCCAGTTTCCCAATATCTTCTGGTCCTTATCTACTCTTTTAGTGTCTCACAGCAGAAGAAAAATGTGATATTTACACAAGAATGTCCAATTTAATTCATTTAAGTGTATGGTCTCAATGTGTATTCCTTTAGCTAAAAATGTCCTTAGTTATGCCAGAGTAGTACTCCATTGTATGAAGACAACACCACATCTTCTTTGTTCAGTCATTGTTTGATAGATACTTGGGCTGTTTAAAAGACTTAGCTATTACACACTGTGCTGCTATATACATGGGTATGCATACACTGCTATGGTATGCAGGTTTAAATTCTTTAGAAAGATGTTAAGAAGGGAAATAGTTGGGTACAATGGAACTGATAGCTTCAATTTGTGAGGAATTTACACATGGATATCCACAGTAATTGTACCAATCTACACTCCCACCAACAGTGGAGAAGGGATCCTTTTTCTTCACATCGCCTCCAGCATTTCTTTTTTGTTGTTGTTGTTAATATGTTAATTATAATCATTCTTTCTGTGGTAAGATGGAATCTCAGTGTTGTTTTCAGTTGCATCTCTCAAATGACCAGTAATGTTAAACATTTTCATATATTTATTGTCATTTCTACTTCTTCATCTGAAAAGTGCCTACTCATTTTAAATGCCAATTTTGGATTGCGTGTTTAATGTTGGGGTCTGATTTTATTTTTGAGTTCTTTATATACTGTAGATATTTTTCTTTTGTCTGAGAAAGAGCTAGCAAATAATTTTCCCACTCTGGATTTTCGCTTCACTTTGTTATTTCATTACCTGTTCAAAAGCTTTCTTACAAGATAAGATCCACGTTATTGATTATTTGGAATATTTTCCTTGCAGTTTGGATTTTGTTTACTCCTTCTTTATATCTATGTCCTCAATAGTTCTACCTATTTTCTCTTCCAGCAGAATTAGTGTTTCTATTTTAAATTTTTTTTTGGTACTGTGAATAGATTTTTTATTCCTTTTGATTTTTGGTCAGAGGCATGGTCAGAAACATGGGTTAATTTTTATATTAAGTATCTATAGAGCCAAATTTTTCAGCACCATTTATAAAAGAGGCTATATTTCTTGCAGTAAGAGTATTTGGCCCTTTGTAGAAGAGAAGGAGGCAGTGTCACTACTTTATTACAAGATTTGTTTCTGTATCTTGTAATCTGTTCTGTTCCATGTCTTTTTTTTCTGCCAGTACCATACTTTTTTTTTTCATAGTACCTTTATACTATGATTTAAAATTAAGGTTTGTGATGCTCCCTGACTTGCCTTTGTTGCCCAGCATTGGTTTTGCTATTCTACATATCTTTTCTTTGCAAATGAATTTTAGATTTTCATCTTTAATTCTGTAAGGGGTGTTACTACTAGTTTTTGATGAGATTTGCATTAAATCTGTATAGCAATTTTTGAAGTTGGCCATTATCACAATGTTAGTTCTTCCTACCCAAGAACAAGTGATATATCCCCAGTTTCTAATATCCTATTCCATGTGATTTTTCCGAGTACCTTAGTTTTCAATGTAAAGAACTATACCTTCCCTTGTTTGCTTTCTAAGTACTTCATTTTTAGTTATATTGTGAAAAGTGTAGATTTCCTAATTTCCCCTGCATTGAGTTGCTTGTTTGTGTACATGAATACTACTGATTTTTGAGTGTTGAATTTGTATCTTCCTATGCTACCGAATTTGTTTATTAAGTCCAGAAGTCTTTTTTGTGGAGTTTTGGGATGTTCTCTGAAGAGTATCATGACATCTGCAAATAAATGATAATTTCTAATTATTCTGGGTAATTATTTCAAACTATACTGAATAGGAGTGGTGACAGTGGACAGCTTGTCTTGTTCCTGATTTCTGAGTGAAAACTTACAGTTTCTGACCAGCTAATGTTTTACTGGCTGGATAGATTGTCATAGATGGCTTTTAGTATATTAGGTAAAGACTATATATTCCAATTTTCTGTAGCACTTTTATTATGACTAGGTCATGTCAAAATATTTTTCTACATCTATCGAGATGATTGTGTGATTCAGGTGGAGTTCTGTTGATATGGTGTGCTATATTTGTTGATTTGCATATCTTGAACCATCTCTGCATTCCTGGAATGAATCGCACTTGGTCATGGTATATAGTCTTCTTACTTGCTGTATTGTGTTTGGCAATATTTTATAGAGGATTTTTGTACCTATGTTCATTACAGAGCTTTAGTTTATTTCTTCCCTGCTTTGGGATCAGGTTAAAACTTGCCTCCAAGGATGACTTTCAGAATATTATTTCACTATCAATTTTGTTAAAGAGTTTTAGCAGTAATGACATTAGATCTCTAAATTTCTTATAGAATTTAGCAATGAATCTGCATCAGGACCTGGGCTTTTCTTTGTTGGTAAGTTTTTAATTAAATAATCAACCTTATTGATTAATATTAATTTATGTAGAATTTTTATCTTAATTCAGCTTTAGTAATTCATATGTGTCTAGGAATACATATAGTTCTTCTATGCTTTACCTCATTTTAGAATATAGTTTCTCAAAGTGATTACTAATCATCTTCTGGATTTCTATCGGATCTGTTGTGATTTCACGCATTTCATTCCTAATTGCATGAATTTGAATTTTTTCTTTCCTTTTTTGATAAAGTTGGCTAAGATTTTATCAGTTTTACTTAGTCTGTAAATTAATAAATTCTATTTATTGAATTTTTTTGATATCAGGAAATTCTTTCAGGCATTTATTTATTTATTTATTTATTTTTGAAACGAATTTTCATTTATTTCCATAAAATTTTGTCCAACAATTGTACTGTGCATTTCTGCTGGATTATAGAAAGGAGCAGATAATATTTAATTTGTTTTGTCTTCTTTTTTCAGTTGTACTTTTTACTCTTCTTAATTTTTTATACATTTCTTTCTTCATTTGTTCTAATTTTGCATGAAAAATATGGAATATGAACAACTGGTTGGAAGATAGCACTATGTTTTACAACAAATACTATGAAATTCATATTACATTGTTAAGTGAAATTCTGTATCATTTGTAACTTTTTGTTTTAATTCTTATTGGTACTCTCTTTTTTTCCCCATAATTTTATTGAGAAGCAAATAGCAATGAGACAGTTTCAAATTGGTAGGACAGTTTCAATAATTAACACATTGCATACATTCTTCTAGTGGTTAATTGCTGTACAAGATGCGGACATGATATCCTGTTTACAAACACTATTAGAATAAATCCCTCTATTCATTAAGAGAATGTAACTATACATCTGTCCTAACCACTTTGAATACACAGATACAAAATGGACATTCATCTATATCCCTTTTTTTTTTTGTTAAGTTGCATCATTTAAATATTATAGGCATATAAACTCAGCAAAATATTCTAAAAGAGTTCAGTGGTCCATAATAGTATTGGGTCTTCCACTTCACTGGTAATGTTAGAAATTGTAACTCGTTAGTGTCCCAAATTTTCTGATCAAGGAGATTATGGGGCCAAAGAGGAAAGTGATCGATGATGTAGAGTATGCCTAAGGAGAGTCACACGGAGAGAAAACATTCTCTCAGGTTTTCACAGAGAGCACATTGGCCAAGCAATGGCTGTGACTCATCCACATGGCTGACACTGACAAAGGTTCTACAATATGAGGTACAGGATCTCAGAATAAATCCTGAAGGAATTTCACTGACCTTATCAAACCCAAAAGCTACAAATTGTTGCATAGGTCCTGCTTTACTTTGGTCTTAACCATCCAGCAGAAAAGTATAAAAATGTAGTATAAGAAGGAAAGCCATGCTGTTATGTTGAGCTGTAGGGGACTCATGTCAACAATTGTAGATATTGTTTATTTATTGAATTTTTGTCTTGTTTTCTCAGTCTCAATTTCATTCATCTGCTATAATCTTTATAATTTATTCCATCATATGATGTTTGGGTTTGACTTGCTCTTCTTTTTCTAGAAGTTTGAGATTCAAGATACTTTTATTTTTAAAAGCTGGGCATTGTGGTATGTGCCTGTAACTCCAGCTCTTGGGAGGCTGATCGTAGGTGGATCACTATGAGTCTAATCTACCTAATGAGACCCTGTACTAAAACACAAAAGAAAAAAAAAGTACTTTTATTTTTATTTGAGCTCATGGTGCTCGCCTGATGTGAGAATTCACAGGTATAAATTTCTGTCTTAGGCATGATTTCCTTGCATCCTATAATGCTCAGTATATATTACTGGTATTATCATTTAATTGTAGATATTGTTTAATTTCTTCTTTAATTTCATCTCTGACTCCTTGGCTGTTCATGGACCATTAAGATGTTCCTTAATTTCCATGTGTTTATGGATTTTTGTGGCTTCTTTTGCCATTGAATTCCAATTATTTTTAATATCAAAGGCATTTTATTAAAAGTTACAAATGTAGGTGGGAGTTCCTCATTTAATATTTTGTAATTAGGTAAATGTAATTAACAAATAAATTTTTCTCTTTTAAAATTTTAAACAGAAAAAAAGTATAAATAGCAATAAGTTTCAAAACAGGGTAGAGGAGTAACAACAATGAACACATTGCATATTATTATATTCATAGTAATTATTCAGAATGCAGGATAAGCATGAAATATTGCCCAAACAATATTAGCTCAAACCTTTATTTTCAGTGAATGTAGAGAAACTAGTTGTAAAACTATCTTAACTGTCTTATGTGAATGTATGCATATATTTCTCCTTCCTTTGTCCTTTCTCCCATCACAATTTTCTTTTCTTTTGAACAACCACTTCCTTACTCACAATATTTATTGTATACTTCGGATTGAATTTACTCTTTTAATTTCTCCGCAGAAATGAGACAATATGATGTTTATACATGTGGATCTAATTTATTTTACTTATGAGTATGATCTTAAGTTGTATCTATTTACCTATAAAAGTCTCAAGTTTTTCTTCCTTTAAAGCTAAGTAGTACTCCGTTATATATTTTTAAAAACCCATATTTTTTTCTGTTCTTCAGTTGAAGAATATTTGGATTGTGTAAGACCCAGATATTATGAATTGTGCTGTTTAAACATGGGTGTACATTCTTTGCTGTGGTATGTTTTTAATTCTTCTTGGAAAATAGGCAGAAGGGGAATAGCTGTGTCAAATGGGACCTCTAATCATAGCTTTTTGAGGAATCGTCACACTGGTCTCCACAGTGGTTGTACTCGTGTACGCTCCGACCAACAGTGAAGACGGGATCATTTATACTCATAGCTCCACTAGCATTTATCACACAGGATACCACTTATTAAAAAAGTTTCTCCACCACAAAAGAAATTAGCAACAAATTAAAAAAATACCCCACAGAGTTGGAAAATAATATACCCAGTTGTGCCTCAGACAAAGACATATCTAGAACACATAAAGAATTGAAAGCATTCAGGCTCTCAAAATTCAAAGACCCAATCTAAAAACAGATACCTTAGATGAAACACACTTCTCAGAATGAAGAAATACAAAATAGTAAAGTATTATATGAAAAAAGTTCAACATTATTCAAGAGACGAAAATCAAAATAACACTGAAATTTCATTTCATATCAGAAAGAATGGTTAAAATAAAAAAGATCAACCCATTTCCAATTTCATTGCACTATGATCTGATAATATTCATATAACACTTCAAATTTATTTGCATTTACATAAACATATTCCATGACTCAGAGTGTGGTCTATTTTGGAGAAAATTCCATGCACAGCTCAAAAAAATGTGTATTCTGATGTTATAGGATAGAACATTTTGTATACATCTGTTATTTGCTTGCAGATTTGGTTCAGCCCTGATATTTCTTTGCTGATTTTTAAATCTAGCTGATCTATTATTGGCTGGGGGCATTAAGGTCCCCTATTACAATCATGTTAGTGCTTATTTGATCCTTTGTGCCTATAAGTATTTGTTGTGTATAACTGAGTGCACTCGTATTTGAAACATATATATTTATGATTGTCGTCTCTTCCTATTACAGTTTTCCCCTAACACGTACTTAATTTCCTTTTTGGTATCATTTGTTTTGACTTAGTTTGAAGTTCACTTTGTCGGCAAGTTGAATAGTTACACCTGCCCTTTTTTTTAATGTGTCCTCTGTTGGATGAAGTGTTATTTTCCATGCTGTGGTTTTTTCAGTCTATGAATTTATTTTTGAGTAAAATGTATTTCTTCTATGCAAAATTTTGGGGTTTTTTGTTTGTTTTTGTTTTGTTTTGTTTTTGGCTGAACTGGGGATTGAACTCAGGCCCTTGCACTTGCCAGGCAAGCATTTATTCTACTGAGCTATCTCCCTGGCCCCTTATGCAGCATTTTATTAAATCTTGTTTTTTCATCCATTCTACCAGTCTGTTTCTTTTAATTGCTGAATTGAAACCATTTCTATAGATAATCATAATCACTGTCAATTAGCTTATCCTTAGTCTGTTATTTTCCTAATGTTGGCTCTGTTTTATTTTCCTCTGTTTAATTGTTTGCCTTCCCTGATGGACACTTTCTACGTGTGTTCTTGGGATTGTTGTCCTCATTATCTCTTTCTAAATACTTTGTGAGAACTTTTTGTAGAATAAGTTTGGTGGGTATGAATTTCTTTTCTTGTTCTGTCATGGAATCATTTTATTTCTCGATTGATTTTTGAAAGATAGTTTTGCAGTGTACATCAATCTGATATGAAGGTTTTGTTTTTCAGCTTGTTTTTTTTTTTCAGTACTTGCAATATTTCACTCCAAGTGTTCCTTTACATATGCATTTGTGTTGAGAAGTCTTCTGTGATTCTGATTGGCCTTTCTTCATAAATGACTTCCTTCTTTTCTATAACAGCTTTTATTATTCCATTCATATGATGATTTTTAGAGTTTTGATTATTGCATGCCATGGTATAGATTTTCTTGGTAATGGGTAATCAGAGGTCCATATGTCTTACATATGTTAAATTCCTTTTCCATGTTTAGGAAGTTTTCTGCCATTACTTCTGTGAACATGTTTTCTTATGGGACTTAATCCCATTTGCCTCATCATTGACTCTGATCAATACTGTGTTGTTCTTCTCTGTATCATCCTGAAAATGTTGGATTGACATTTTTGGTGTCTTGTTATTTTTAAGAAACCTTTTTTGTGTGGTGGTGAATAATTGTGTCTTCTAGATCTTATATTCTACCATACCTTAGTTGAATTGGTTGTACATACTTTTAGAGGAATTTTTAATCTCCAAGATATAAGTTTGAATCTGCAGCCCAAGGCCCCTTAAATTCTATATGTCAAAATCCCTCTTTTAAGCCAGATTGGGCAGCAGGAGAGGCCCTGCTGTTCCACTCACTACTCTCCCTAGTCCTTGTCCCTGTTGACTCACTTCTTCTGCCTTTGCATTGGAGACAGTCCAAGACTATTTAGTCCCACCTCAGGTCTCTCCCCAGTGGGAGGCTCCCACTGCTCACTCCTGGTCATTGCTGGGTCACAGCCCCTTCTGCCTGAGTTCTGTGTCTTGGTGTCCTTCTTTCAAGCCATTGCTCACAGGCCAGGAAGGCTCATGCTTTTCCACTCACTGCTTCTCTGCCTCAGTGTTGTCCCTAGAGCTCCCAGTTAGCAGGTCTGGAGCACGACAAATAAAAAAAAAAAAAAATCCTGTTGGCCCAGTCAGGAGGGAGCAGTTCTGTGGTCACTTGTCCCTGTGTGCCAGTGAAATTTACTGCCAGGCTGCAGTGTCCTCTATTTGGAAGAAGGCAAATCAGGCATGAGGCCTTATTCTCAAATCTATTTGCAACATTATTTTAGTCCATCAGGGGTTTTGTTTATTTTGTTTTGTGTCATTTTGTTTTGTTTTTTGGAATCCTCCCATAATGGCAGTTCTATTCCACCACCGCTGGGAGTCTCCCCAGCAGCTCTGTGGGCTGGATCACTATTCTATTAAGTACCATGTCTATATTTGTTTGGAATACAAGGCTCTTACTTAAGATTAATTTTGACATCAGGATGTACCTCCTTTTCTTCCAATTGCCTGCATTTGTAGTCAGTTTTCTCTCAGTAGCTCCAATGTGGCTCCTCCTCTATTCAGCCATGTTGAAATCTGCATTCATACCTTGAAATTTGTTAGGTGACATTCTAAGGCACACTCAACTCCACAATGTCATTTGTATAGAATCATGTAGGTTATGCAAAGTAGCTGAAATAGTAATACAAGCTGTTCCAATTATAAGGCCAATTTAATTTGTGTTCCCCTTTTATAAAATCACATATGCCAAAATTCTTGGCAAAATTTGTTATTTTTTCTGCTTGTTGTGGAAACTATACATATAGAGAGAACAATAAAACAGGGCTAGATATACTGTGAAGACCAAGTAAACAAGGTGACAGTCTTCTCACCTTGGACACACTGATTACATATTTTATATGAGGTGCTATCTTGCTTGAAAGAAAGCCCAACATTGGTGTATAAGTTGAATACAAATACAAGAAGATATGACTTTTTGACATAGCTTTCATGTAGTTTGTGTGTTAAATGTCCCAAAGTACAGCTTTAGTTCCAAAGGTGATATAATCCAGAGGTGACAGGACTATAAGACAAGAGGTTCTGTGCAGTGTGCTCAGGTTGTTCAACTTGTGTCACAAAAGGGTTTATGGGACTCTGACCTCATCCTGTTCAACTTTGCTTCCTGGATGAGAAAGTGATGTAGTTCCCTTCATTGTCATCTGGAACCCCCCAGAAAAGGCCAAATTCATACAATCTCAAGCTGAAAGCCCCAAAACTGGAAGCCAAAGCAAGTACTTTCTTTCTATATATTAATTCTCTCTAGATGTTTTATTATATTGAGGTGAATCTAACACAGATACATTATTTAAGTTTACTTTATTCCTGCATCAACTCTGTGAGAGATTATTATATTCACAAAAAAACAAAATAGCAGTGACTCTACTAAAAACCCAAGTACTTCACCAAACAATTATAACTTTTGATAAGAACATTGATATGCCCCTACCAAAATGCCACTCAGAGACCTTACCCAGACACCAAAACCAGTTAGTTTCTTTTCTCATTGAAACTGTGGCACTCACACTGGGTGTGGTGGCATGCACCTGTAATCCCGGCTCAGGGGAAGCTGTAAATAGGGGGAGCACTATGAGTCCAATCTAGTAGTGAGACCCTGAATACCCTGAAGAGTCTTCCCTAAAAATGCAAAAAAAAAAAAAAAAAAAGAAAGAAACTATGGCACTATCATTTTTTACTTTCATAATTTGTCAAAGTGATTTTCAAAGAAAGAAGAAAGGGAAGGTACTGCTAGGGAAAATCTTATGCAGCTTTTCTAAAACAATTATTCTCATTTACCTACTAGAATAAGTCACTAAGATAATATCACTTCATTTTTATTCAGTTAGAATTTTAGAACAGACAGAATCACTAACTCCTTTCTGAAAATAAAGCATTTTTGGAAATGATAATTAACAATAATTGCTAGTATATGTGGAGTACTTAGTGAAAAGCTAATCCTACTAAGGCATTTGCATACATTATGTTTTCTCTCTGTCTCAGAAATCCTTCCTACTCATTGCTAATTAGAGACAAACTAGGTAATAGGGAGATTATTAGAAAAGACACCAAAACAATTTTTACATGAGACCCAATTTCAGAAGCTGAGTGGTGAAATTACATAATAAAGCAGTACCTTGAGAGTTTATTCAATATGACACTGATATCTTTTCCTTAAACCATATTCCATTCCTTGTTATGAATGGAAAATCAGGGTCAGGTACTATCCAACCAAAGCCATATCTGATCAGTGTCTAAGTCATTTTATCAAATCTCAACAAAGGAAATAAGTTTTTAAAAACAGCCTTTATGATTAGTTAAGATTTCAAAATACTTGACCAGAGTGCTTTTACTATTTGTTTGTTGGTTTGTTTGTTTTGCTTGAATAAACTTCGGACAAGTATCTTCCTGATTTAGTTCTTTGATGTGTCATTTTTTAGATAAAATCTTCCTGAAACAAGAAATGGATTTCTTAAAAACCTAGGAACTATTATTGTGAAAGATAAGAAAGATAAATCAGTAAGAAAGATAAATTTCCTATTCCCTGTGCCAAGGTAACACAACTTTGATTAAACAACAACTAACAAACATAGATGGCTTAGTCATATTACCCATTCTCCCCTTCTCCCCAAGTGTCATCTTGGGATTTTCTATTAGCTCATCTCAGTAATTAAAACTATCCCTAGTTTCTATTTTAACATTCTTGAGTTCATTCTCTCTTCTGTATTTCAACAGTCATGACAGACGTCTTCCTGGCTGTAGAGACTTTTACTAAGTATCTACTGTATTTTTCTTTACCTGCCAAAGGAGAGATCATGAAGACTATAACTTAGTTATTATTTTCTTTCAGGATGTTGACAGGATGCTTCTATTATAAGGCTAAGTGACAGACATTGCACCTCCTTGGAAGAGTAAATTGTGATGAGGAAATGAGCTCTTAAGAAGTATATTCCCAGGGCCTGGGGAAATAGCTCAGTAGAATAAGCGCTTACCTGGGCTCCTGAGTTAAATCCCCAGTATCAAAAAAAGAAAAAGAAGGAATGTCTTCCCCTGAATAGGATTTGGAGATAAAGAAGGAGAAGGTGGGTGGCCAGTGGACCTTGGTCATTCTTCCTGGCTTAGATTTCACTGGGATATTGAAAGATCCTCCATAGAAAAATCAAGCACTAATAGACCTTGAAGATTAAAGTGACCCAGTGAAAGAAAACTAATAGAGTGTAGATATTGATATTGATATAGATATAGACATATGAAAAAATAGTCTTAGATATAGTGTACATAAAAGTAACGGGAATTAACTCATATGATTATGGAGGCTTTGAAGTTCCAATATCCGCCTTCTGAAAATCAAAGAATCTGAAAACTATGTTAATTCAGACCAGGTCCAAAAGCTCAAGACCCAGACACGCAACAGGTATAAGGCTCAGAGACAGCAAGCTCATGAATCAGGATCCCTGATGGATAAGGACAAAAGACAGATATCCCAGATCAAGAAGAGAGAGAAGCTGGGGAGATAGCTAGCTGGTCTAAGCACCTGCCTGGCAAGTGCAAGGACCCGGGTTTGACCTCTGGTACATCATGCTGTGTAGTCCCAGTGCCATGCTGGCTACTGAGACCAGGCCTGTAATCCCAGTGCTGAGGAGGCTGAGACAGGAGGCTTACTAGGAGTCTGAGCTGTATAGAGAGAATCTGTAACAATCAATAATTAATTAATTAGTTAATTAATTGATTAAAAAGAAGAAGAGAAAAAAAATCTTGTCTTTCATCTAAACTTTTGTTTTATTGTTTTCTGACCATATCAGTGGGCATCTATGATGGGTATGAAATTTCTTTATTCCACTTTCTATTTAAATGCAAATCCTTTCTGAACACAGCTTCATAGACACACCCACAAATACTGTTGGAATTAAGGTGTATTATGTACATGTACCATTTCCCGAAGATGAATATAGCAATTTTATACTAAAAGCATGTACTAACTAACATTTTAGAAATCTAAAAAAACAATTGGCCATTTCTTAGTCTTGCCAAGATCATCCATAAAACTAATAATCATAAACCATTCTCATCTTTGTTTTGGCCACACAAAAATATATACCTTATGAAAAATCACAGCAGGGGATCATCGATACACTATAGTTTGGTCAAAGATTTTTTTTCCAGAATCATCTTGTTTGCATGTAGGAACAAATAAGTACTTCTCACAAAGAAACAACAGGAAGCTGGTAACTAAAGTTATTATATTGAAGGGATAACACCATGATAGTGAGGAAAACTCAGGTAGTTCAGAAATTTTAGAAACAAAGAAAATTAACACCGTAATGAATCAGATGAAACCAGGCCACTTGGGAGGCCTGCATCCTCAAAGGAAACAGACATCTGTTACCAATGCAAGAAGGCTGGCTATGTCCAAGAAGACCAAAGGCCAACACAGTGGCCCTGGAGGACTTTGAAAGCTATAGCCTGCACTTCTGTGGCTCAAAGCCACAGAGAGTCAGAGAAAGAGAAATACATCTGCAACGTTCCAGTTTACTAAAACAGTGTCTTAAGCTGATTGAAACTGTTCGACCTGGAAGAGAGCAAGATATCATTAATAAGTTTTTTAGACCATAAATCATGACAGTAGTAGTAGGTCGATTATAGAAATTAAAATAAACTCCAGATTAGGAGTTTGCAGTTTTATTTTAAGAACAGTATGTGTCCACTATAGCCTTTAAGTTTTGGGTGCAGAAATGAAGAAAGTCAGGTGATCTATGACATGATATAATTTGTATATAGAAAAACAAGGAAATGGGTAAATATATTTAATGAATGCCCCACCAAGACATATAAATGGTAAATAATGATATGAAAATGTACTTCACATTATATTTTCTCTGAGAAATGCAAAATAAAACAACAATTGTAGACCGCCACAGACCTCTTGGTAGAGTTAATAACCAAAGCATCACACAGTACTTCAGGCTGGTGAGGATGTGGTACAATAGGAATTAACATTTTCATATATTTAATGGGATTCCCATTAAAATACCAAAAACATACTGCAAAGAATTTGAAAAAAATCCTAAAATTTATATATACCTTACAAAAATGGAATACTCCCACCATTGTAACAACTGTCTCTTCTCCATATAGACATGTCTACTGATGTCTTCAACATTGAGTCAGGGGTTGCTGTAAAAACAGAGTGAAATGAAATATAAGAAAATATGTTGTTTGATGACTGGTGTGTCTATGACCTGCTGAATCAGAGAAAGAACAGTAGGAAAAAAGCAGAGCAACAAATACATTATTAAACAAATTAAAAACATAATGAAATTTTAAATGAGGTGAACATTCAAGTGTGGAGGCTGTCACGTGCCTGTATTTGCATTCTTTCAGTGAATTATAAAATAATACCCTTTTATCAGGTTCAAATTATTATCCAAAATTAAATACATAATTGGGAATTTTTAAAAAGCTATCGCTTTTACTAAAGCAAGACTGCATCCCTTCCAAGTACATTAGGGGTCCTTCTGGTGGCGTCACAAATGATTTATGTATTCAAACGAGTAGACTGGCCTGCTATTCCTAGAGTTCTATGACAGAATTATGTAAAACTACACTTAGCAGAGTGAAATTTAGAAATGAATAGAATCCCTTCTGTTCACAGAGTAGGGTACCTGTGTTTTAAAATCTCTAAACACCATGTTTCATCTACTAAGGCCTTTCACGTATTTCAAGTATCAGCTCAGTATCAACAGCACTCAATAAACTTACAACCCTCTTCTGTATGTGCTTTCACACTATTCAATAAACCTCTTGCTCTCAGCAACTATGCCTCAAATTATTGATTCTCTTCAGGCTTTGTTCTTTAATATCTCATTCATCCCAAGTGTTTTTTTTTTTATTTTTATTTTTTCACAACATTGTGTGGCTCCATTTCTTTGTTCTTTCCAAGATGGCACAATACTTCATAAAACTAGTCCAGATTCAAATTATTAAGTTGCCACTTGGTATAATTTAGAATAAACAGAATTAAACATGGCTACTTTTTCCAGGACATTCAAGGAACTGCATATTCTCTCTTTTTTTTTTTTTTTTTTTGCGTATTTGATACAGGGTCTCAATGTACAGCTCAGACTCTGGTGATCCTCCTGTCTCAGCCTCACCAGAGCTGGGATTAGAGGCATGTGCCAACACACCGAGTCTTGATGGCTGGTTCAGCACCCCTGGGATAGGGCTGGCTTGGCATATGCTCCCCAGGATAAAATTCTTGTCCTTGCACTTGCCTAATCAGGCACTTATTCTGCTGAGCTATTCTGCATGCCCCATATTTTTGATTTAAAGATATAAAGTTTGTAACATGACAGGTTATTTTCCCAGTATTTAAGTCTTTCCTCTAAACATAGTTGAATTTCTTTTAGGAAAAAATATGTGTCCTTTCCCCTTTGTAAGGATGAGAGGGAAAGGAAAGAAAAAAGAAGATGAAGAGCAGGAAGAGGAGGACAAAAAAGACAATGCCTGTGTGCATGCTTAGATGGTCATGAAACATCCAACAAGAGGAGAGAAACTCTAGATTGGTGGAGGTAGAATACGCAAAAATAAATGAATCAGTTGCCCACTGCAGACTCTGGCAGTTCCCTTAAATAGACCTAAGGGATAAAAAAGTAAAATAACTTTAGAGGAAACCAGACCAGAAAAAAAGTCAAACATGCTATTATAGGAAGTTCAAGTACAAGATAATGTAAGAAAAAGGAATGCCTTCTGTGGGTCACGTTTTCTAATAAACATTTTTTCAATCAGTTCTGTATGTAAAGAGATGATGTAAGTTCAGTGAAACCTAGGAAGAATAAGATATTTGAACTTGCTGAACTGTGGTTAATAATGAGATAAACAATATGAATATTTAACTCAAAAATTAGCATTTTACTATCTAATGAAATATAGAAATGATTATCATTAATGAACCACTATCAATCATTTATAATTGATATTTGATGTTGATTCATTTTTGTCCACTTTCACTCACTAACTGATGAACAGAAAAATAAAGAATCCTGGGTAAAGATATTTTTCCCTTTATAATTGGTAACTCTTCAAAAATTTCTATGGAAAATGAAGTTTGGACAAATGAATACCTGAGTGTTCACATATTCCCATGAATTCTTAGGTGAATTTAAAATATCAGGATCGCTATTCCCTCTCTTTCTCCATAAGGATCCAAATGTATTGGAATATATTTCTTCACTCTTGGAGGGGTAAATGATCCTAATGAAAATTAAATTTCAGAACTATTTGAAAAGTAATACTGTTATATAGCCTTCCCCATCCCCTTCCCAGCATATTTCCTTTCACAGAGTCTAGCAAAATAAAACTGAACAGGCGCTCAGTGCCAGATTCACAGGTATGCTTTAGTTTAAACATGGATGGTTAACCTCACTGATTTAGCCGACACATCCTACTCAATAAACACTTAAATTTTATATTTACTGATGATCAGCAAATAGTCAAAATATTAAGCAAAAGGTTTTCTATTAAGTAAAATACAGAAACATTTTTAAATGCTCCAACTTTACTTTAACAGTTACATTTTACCCTGTATTTTTTCTTAGTTATGAACAGAAACTTCCTTTCCAGTTAATGAGAAGAAGCATTGGTAGACACTGCTTATTTTCTCTGGATCACTGTTGTAATTGGAATGGGTTCTTTGTCAAAAATCAGGTGCAATGTCCTTAGTATTTGATACCCAGATACCTAGCCAACAAATCATTTTCCCAAGGAAACTGGCCTTAGCATTTTCTTCTCATATTCTATCATGGCACTCTGACAATCTCCCCCGTCCCCCCCCCCCAACCCCCCCCCCCACCCCAGCAGTACGAGCGCCCTGGGGCTACGCTCCCCCAGAGCAAGGAGCAGCGCGAGGGGCGGGGCCCATGCTCCCTCCCTCCCCTTCTCCCTTCCCCTTC
>NW_004524841.1:1117916-1121921 GCF_000260255.1 Octodon degus
ACTCACACACTTAACTGTCTTATTTTAGGTCAATTTCAGTAACATAGAGGGTAAATTTAATGAGGGCAACCTGTATCTCTGTCAACAACACACAGCACCTACTTATGTACATGGTTTTTCGGAAATCTGTTCATTAAGGCTTTACAAGATGCTCTAGGCCCCACGCCAGCCCCCATGGGCCTTCGCCTTTCTCAGTGCCTTCAGCTATCTGTTCTTTATACATTTGCAATGTATATGTTTAACACTGCACTAAAATTTAAGTTTTATTGTAAGGGACATTTTGTTTTCTATGGAGTCTCAGGTCTTAAAAGTGATAAACAGCAAAGCCTGAGAAATTGCCTCATGCTTATTTAATTCCTTAAATAGCTTACAACTTCATGGTAGTTGTTTCCCTGTTAAACTTTTGTTTTATTTATTATTTTAAGTATAGGTTGTCAAAGGGAAAAGTAATTTGAATTTCAAATGCATAAAGAAGAGAAACCTATGCTTGTATATCATTTAGCACAACCAAATCAGAGGTAAGAAAGCAATGGGACAGCTCTATTTTATGAAACAATTTTCTCACCCCACAAGATCTGCCTATGGTATGAAAAGCAAGATGGAAGAACATTTCCAGTGTTTCTCTAAAGTTATAACAACACATTTCTCAGAGAGCAAGAATGAATGTGAATGACATTTAAAACCAGAATTATTAAGGCCATTTTCCCCTACATTTTAAGTACTATGTCAAAAATTTTAAATGCCTTAAAGAACATACTAATATATCTGATATTGCTAAATGAAGTTGATAATGATGTCAAACTATTTATCTATTCAGTTCCATAAGGAAAAATTTGGGATAAGAGAATGTAACACCATTCTAAGTCTAAGCTAAGCTATTCCTGTGACTTTTCAATCTAGGAGAACATGGGTCCTATTAAGTCTTATCAGGATAGCATGGGAAATAGAGCTGGTGACTGTAATGAGCTCCTTTATCTTACTTTTATCTTACCAGACAAAAAATAGACCAACATCTGTGAGTCCTCCTCTTTCTTAATGATAACATTGGCTGAGTGTGAAGCCAATTCTAGACAGACTGACACACCTATTAGTACGTTCGTGCTATACAAGGCCCTGCCAGGGTCATCTGGCTTTGCTTGCAGGCAGCTCACCCACCAGGGTCTTTCAGCTTGGAGTCCGTCTGAGGTGCATTGTGTTTGCAGCTATACAATTAGGATGTGAAATCTAAATTTAGTTTTGCAGACTACCGTCAATAATATTTCACCGTTGAGCACTTTTAACAGTTGTCAGTTGCATAATCGGCATGAAATCAGACAAAGCTGTACATCACAGGAACACAAAGACATCTGCATAACTGCTTTATTGGGTGTTGGAGCAATTCTGTGGAAGCTCTTCCTGTGTCACCTGTGGCGGAACAGATGTGGTCACCGTCTGAGCGTGTCTTACAGTTTTAGAATCCTCGCAGGAAAGAAATTCCAAATAAAGAAAAATGCATTTTAGCTTATGAAAGGGCCTCCAGGGACATAAATCACCATCTCCCATTACACAGTTAAAGGCTGAAAAGAACACATCATGCAAGACAGATCTAGCTGAATAAGGATTTTATGTGGAAAAGTTTGAATAAATTATGGCTTTAACGTTTCTTGTCATTTTTCTTAATGTGAAAATACTTCATTTTAGGTATAAAATGGAAAGCCACAATGAATAGAATATTTTTGCATGAGGGGAGTTTTCAACTTTTTGCTTTAATTTTACTTAAGCGAATCCTCATTAAGAGGGATTTTGAAGGAATTATGAAGAGTGTATTTTGTAATATTGTAAGAAATTCAAAGCATGCCTTCTTTGCCGTGCCTTTTCTGTAAAAGGATGAGAAAGAGAAAAAATGTAAATTAGTTTAAAAACCTTAAGATATGAGGAAAGGAGGAGTCATCCCAAGAAGATCTGAGTGCTCTGCTCTTGGCCGGGGTCTGCAGGGGAGCCCTGCCTACCTCTGCCTCTGCTGCCCTCCAGTGCTTTCTGTCCTTTGTGATGCACTGAGCTGGTGACCTGGGGGAAGACACTGGATCCGCTGTTCCTTCTCTCCTGTGTGCTAAGCCTGCCCAGGGCAAGCAAAGCCCATGGTTTCTGTGCTGCTCAAGATTGTGTAGAAACTTCCTTTGATTCCTTGTGCTCTTAGACAACCTATGGTACCTCATTTAAATCATGGCCTCAAAATTAACTTGCACAGGAAAACCAAATGCAGAAAAACTTTAAATAATCTACTCTGATTTCTAAACTTAACAACAGCCACACAAAAATATGATTTAGGTTGTTTTTTTTTAATATTTGGTACAGGGTCTCACTACACAGCTCAGATTCATAGTGATCTTCCTATTTTCAGCCTCCAGAAGCGCTGGGATTATAGGCTTGTGACACCACACCTGGTCTTGCTGGATGGCTCTGTGGTCATGGGGGCAGGGCTGGCACTGCATATAGTGTCAGGAATCTAACCTCGATCCCTATGCTAGCCTAAGTAGGTGCTTAGTCCACTGAGTGATACACCATTAGAACACAGTTATAGGAATTAATTTTCAAAAGTAACACAATGCTTTCATTTCATTGCTATATCAGTTATACTTCTATATACTCAGACACGTAGATCCAGCATAGTTTACTTAACACAAATATATCAGCACCATAGTTTTCTGCTTCTGGTGAAAATATTTAAAAAACATTAAAAGAAAAGTAAAAGTAAAAGTACAAATGCAAACCAAGGATACAATTTCACCACTTCTGAAAAGCCTGGAAAATAGGAAGCCCACATCAGGAGAAGAAATAATCAGCCTAACTAGTTGCTGATTAATTTAGTTCACTGTAAGTAAATCCAAATATCTGAGCTAGTGTAATTGGGTTCAGTAAGGAAGGAGATAAACAGTCAAGCAAAGCTGAAGCAGCAGATTTGGTCTACAAACAAGCACAGAGAAGCATGAAATGGGCTGGGCTTGACCAGGAGGTGTTCCACGCAGTGTGACGATCTCGTGTGGCGCATCCGCCTCAAGGTCCCCTGGATACTTACTCCTAATAGTCAGATTATCTAAGTGCCCAAGCTACCTGGGACTTTTTTGAGATAACTGCAAAATATTAAAAAGATGTCAAAACAGTGCCCTGAATCACTTAGTACCTGAAGGAGAGGCAATAAATATGCAAAATTTTTATACGTCTACCCTGGTCTACACCAACAAAGAAGCCTTCCTTAACTTTCTTCCTATTCATGTCATACTGTTTGGCATGAAATGTGTTATTATTCAAAAATGTATATTTGTTGACCAGCCAAATAGATCAGCAGATTAAAGTGCCTGGAAGCAGGTGCAGGGGCAGAGGGTTCGATCCCCAGGCCTGCCGTGCCAGCCCTGCCCCTGGGCACGCTGAGACGGCAATTGAGACTGGGTGTGGTGGTGCGCGCCTGTAATCCCAGCACTTGGATGGCAGCAAACAGGAGGATCACTACAAGTCCGATTTTGCAGTGAGACCCTGAACACCCTGTAGACCCTCCCCTAAAATATGGAAAAAATGTATATTTGAAACAAATTAAGCAATTAAAAGATAGCAAATCAATCAAGCACAACTTTTAAGACTTTTAAAATATATGATGAGAGCTTCTATGAAATGTTGTCTAAATACATTTACAGTGAAAATTATCCTCAATTTTGCATTTTACTTGGAGATAGTTCATATTCTCAAAAAATTCTTTAGCTAGAACCTAAAATCGTATTTGGACAATAAGCTAAACTGTTGTTAACTTTATATTTTTCTACTCCATACAATGAACAAAATTTTATTTTTATAATAATATGAGGTTTCAAGTTCAGAGTCCTAGATGGTGAATTTAAATGCTAGAAACAGTGTGTTATTTGGCGTGCAGTTTTTAGGTGAAAGCAACTTATGAGGCATGTGAGAATATCATGTGTTGGTGTTCACACGCACACATACCTGCCTGTACATAGGATAAGAAATTAGGGATTTATG
>NW_004524841.1:1124341-1138216 GCF_000260255.1 Octodon degus
ATTCTATCTGACAGGCTTCAATCTTTATCCTCTTGAAAGGATTAAAGTTTTCAAATACATGTAATATAATATAAGATACAAAACAATTGTAGTACAGCATTATTTCAAATAAGCCTTCTAAACTGAGTATGTACTTCATGTTTGCAGCTTCCACTAAAAAACAAAAATCTGTTGCTACATGAAGAATGGTAGAGTTAATTAGGTGGTGAGATATAATTCATATGTTGTCAGTTAGGTAAGCAGAAATGTGTGCAATCATGTCACAGACAGGAAATATCTTCACAAATCAGTTTTATTTCAACGTATCTTGTTCGAAAAAACGTGAGAAATTCAAAATATTTCTCAAAATGTTAAGTGTTCCTCAGTGTTGTATCTTCCCATGCAGTTAGGTGCCATACTCTATGGTTAGGATTTTACATCTCCCTGCATATTACCAGACAGGATTTTAAATAATACTTTAAAGTAATGGAAAATACATGCAGTAATGACTTACATTATTTGAAAACTTTCAAGAGCTTTTCAATTATGTTGAAATTGAAATTATTTACATGTTAGAAGGTCAAATTTATCCAAATTTAAATAAATGTATTTTTGTGATATAAACAAAATATTTCCTATTAAATAGGGATGAGATAACCAAACTGAATAAGGGAATATAAGAATTTATTATTAAGTTTAATCAAAAAGATATAAGTTTGTATTAGTTTTATTATCTTGTTTCTCTAATATACAATTCTAAGGAATGTAAATTTTGTAATAATTTTATTACAAAATAAATAATCTGTAACAAAATATATTGATTGTGTCTAATATATCTAAATGCATTACCCACATAGAAAATGAAACTGCCTTAAATTTGTCTCAACTATGTCTATTTCTATTATGAACAGGAAAAGTAGACCTCACTTGAACTTATCTTTGAAATGTACATTTATAGATGGAATACAATCATTATAATGAACACCTTCACTGTATCTCATTAGCGCCATTAATTTTTCCTCTACATTTTGGTTTTCCTAAAGTAACAAAATTATTTCCCAGGGGAGAGCAAGATAAGAAAGAATGTCTTCAATTATGTACTGAAGAAATATTCAATCAAAAACTGATTGATGAAAGAATGCAATTGAACTAATTGGCTAAATTAATGAATTTTCATTGATAACCTGCTGTGGCTTGTCTTTAGGCCTAATCCAAGCTATGCAAAATTTTTACAGATGACTGGAGGGGACAAAATATGACCTAGAATGTAATACTGACTGAATTTATTTTAAAATTCACTTTAAATACTCTGACATAGAACACAAGTATCTTATTGCCCACACTCTTTGCTACAGCCTACACTTGTAACAAATACTGCTGCCTCAAACTAGTCACATTTTTTGACTTATTTGGTTTTTTATAGCATTTTGATTATAGATAGTATGCCTTGAGCTACAACTATGATGAACAAACAACACATGACCTCAGGGATTTGCAATCTTTCCAGGTCAAATTGAGAAGGCTAAAAAGCAAGATAAGATAATGACTGGAGTTTTAGTACATTCAATAATACAAATGATCTTTAAAAATTCACAAAAGACTGTAAGCAGATAAGCTCCACAAGACTTTTTGAGTAACTGTATATGTCAACTTAAAGGAGAGGCAGGAATGCAAGACTATATTCAGAATCTGGTTACAAAATTAGTAATGCTGTTTACTAGAACAGAATGAAAACAGAGACGGAAGTTGAAGAAGATAGGGTCAAAAAATTTGATTTCTTTTTTGAAATGAGGCACCTGTAGAACAGCAAAAGAAAAATGTTCTTAAGTATTAGAAGAGCCCTATCTGAAGAGTTGGAGGGAGACCTGCAGCAGAGATATCCATTTAGGAGTAAACAATACATAGATGGTAAGTGAAGCCTTAGGAGATGAACAGAATAAAAAGCTGATAGACAAGAACAAGAACAACAACAACAAACTGCTCACTGGGAAAGGGAACACATTATAAGCAAAAATTCGGAGGAAAATTGTTTCTGATACCATATAGCACAGTAAGGGACCCTTTCATTTAGAATAGATAGTTTGCATCTAACAAGATAAGCCTTCTTCTCTATTAATCTGTTGTCTTGACAAAACAAACGTTAGTTTGGGTCCTAATTCCAGTATTTAAATTATTCCATGGTTCATATTCCATTACCTGCTTTCTATGACAATGAGTGCATCAAATCAAATAACTGTCATTTATGGCTGATTATAACTTCTGGTACAATGCAGGGTGTTGCGGAGATACAATAACAAGCCAGGCACAGTGGTGCACGCCTGTAATCCATGCACTTGAGAGGCTGAGGCAAGAGCTTCGTTGGGAGTTCTGGATCAGGATGCCCTACAAAGTGAGCTCAAGGACACTCTGAACTGCATAGCAGGACCCTGTCTCAAAAAGACAAACATAAATAAATAAATAAATAAATAGAGACTATTAAGGTGCTGTGTTATCTCTCACAACTATAATTTAGTTGCCTGTTTTCCTCAATCCAAAATATTTTCCTATTTAAATGTTTAACTTCTTTTTCTTAAAGTCAGCAAAGGTTGTCAAAATTGATTACATAGATCTCAACTATAATTCTTTAGATACTACTTAATTAATATGTGAAGTATACCTTTTATATCATTATTGAAATTTAGTATTGCTGTTTCAAAACATTTTCCATACCTGTCATACTTTCTTAGGGTTACTAGTACACATTACCCCCAACTTGGTGGGTTAAAACAACAGATGCCTGTTATCACAGTCCATAAAAAAATAATGCAAAATGAGGGGTCTGACAGGGAAGGACTCCTCCAAACGCTTCACTAGAAAAGCCTTTCTTTGTGCTTGGTGCCTCTTGTACTGCTGGATTTTCCTTAGCTTGTGGCTGGATATCTCCAGCCTCTGTCTATTTCTTCATATGGACTTCTCAGTCACTCCGTTTTACCTTTGTGTGCCATTTTTTACATTGGCATTGAAGCTCACCTGGATAATCTGGAATGCACTTATCTGAAAAGTCTTAATTTCATTTTCAAATGTTTTTGTTTCTCATATTCACACTTACTGAGGCTAAGATGTACATATGTATTTTTAGTGACTAGATTCAACCCACCTCACCACTTTGTGTGCTAGGTGGCTAGAGGGATTCACTGGCTGCTCAGTGGGTCCTTGGAGAAAATGATGGGGGAATTTAGAAAATGAAGACAAGAGCTAAGAGCTGAGACCAGGTGGAGGCCTGTTTACCTGATGGGCAAAGGACCAACAGAACAACAGTAGCAGCATTTATTTATACATTTGCAAAGTCAGTAGTAGGGTTTTTTCCAACTCTAGGTGTCATAAAGAAATTAATTTTGGTGTAAAATCTCATACTGAGGGCTGGAGAAATAGCTTGAATGGTCTAAGCACCTATCTGACAAGCACAAGGACCTGGCTTTAAGCCTCAGTACCGCATGCCATGCTAGCCACCAAAACTGGGTGTGGTGTCACATGTCTGTAATATGCAGAGCTAGGGAGGCTGAGAAAGGAGGATCATTATGAGTCCAAGCTGCACAGTGAGACACTGTACAAAAAAAATTAATTAATTAATTAATTAATCCTTTTTTGTAGTTTATAATAGCTATGGGTTTTTCTCAGGAGCAGCACTACTGGCCATGCCTGGTCTTTCTCCACAGAGGTGCCAACTCTCTGGGACCCACCTTCACTTCCAAGGCTTTGGTCTCATCTACAGTCAGGTTTGTTGGTTGGTTAGCATCTCTGTTACCTTGTATGGAAGGGACAAAACACAGAGTCCGCTTGGAGTTGGGGCATGGCCATCACCAGGGTGTAGAACCTGTGATCAGAGACTGACTTAGCAAGTCCATATTCATAGAACACAAGGGCTGGTTTCTCTGTGGGGGCTGTCCTTCCAACCATAAGAGTACAGATGCAAATTAGCATATCGATATTTCAGTTGTAATTATGCTTCAGTATATTTATTGTAGATTATAACCTTTAATTATTTGTTACTTTAATATAGTCAATATGTTTCAATACGTAGTATTATATAATTTAGTTGCCTGTTTTCCTCAATCCAAAATATTTTCCTAATTCTACACTTTCTGGATTTTTGACAACTTCTGATTAATTTTCAAAGTCTTTAAAATGTTTATTTTTGTTTGGATGGTTGTATTTTCTGTTTTTTTTGTTTTTGTTTTTTTGTTTTTTTTTTTTTTTTTTAAGGAATAGGGATTGAACTCAGGCCCTTATACTTGCAGGGAAGCACTTAGTGTACTGAGCAATCTCCCTCGGGCCCCTTAAAATGTTCATTTTGAAAATTTCCTACTGTTTTTATCACTTTTGCCAAGAAGTGGATTTTGTAAGACCATTACTTTGTTCTCCTAAAATATTTCTTTTTTATTTTAAATGCAATTTTTTTTCATGGAAAGAAGGTAGTCCTGATATGACAATGCTCGCCTAAAAGTCATTGTCCTTTCTAGACCACGTTATGGAAAGGAAATTTCTCAGAAGACCAAAGAGTTCTGGACTTTGCTCTATAGGTAAGTGTCCATGTGATTTGATAAATGACTCTATCACTTGTCACCTTTCCTGCTCCTCTTACGGCACACTTCCTGCTGAAAACGGGCTTGAGCTTCTCACTGAGCTTTATCTGAGTGTACTATAAAGAATATACTTTTAAAAGTTTATTTGTGAAATGCTGTTTTTCATGAGTAGAAAACTCCTCGAATACTGGACGATTTCTCCTAAGGGAAAGAGGCTTAAATAGAGAAAGTAGTGTGAGATCAAAATGACAAAAGTGTCTTCTGTCTTCTGTTTGAAGACATGTTGGAGCCAAAAACATTTAGAGCAATTAAGAATGATAATGGGACAAGAAATCCACTGAGTCACAGAAAGGGCCACTCTTGGAGGCAGGCTTAGAGACTGTGACAGCTTTTCATTCCCTCTCTCCCTCTGTCAGATAAACCATGTTCCTAACCTGCACTGCACCTTATAACTGTTTACTCAATCCAAAAAGTAATCAACTAATTTCATGTTAATATAACCCTTAAACTTATTCATGATTATTTAGGTTAACATTTCCAAGAATTGTTCTGTATCACACTAAAATCATTGGTCAATGAAAAACAAGTTCATTTTAATATAATTACTTAAAAATATGCAATTTTCTCTAACACTTTTCAATGACAAAAGCTTCTAAGTAAAGGTTTCTAATTTTTTAGATATTATTCTATTTCAATTGTATTTTAATTATTAAACATAAAATTATTTTTCTACTTCTCTTATAAAAATAATGAATTTATATTTAACTAATTTGAGCACTGAAAACTTTTGTGTTTTATTAATAGGAATTTTATTAAACAAAGGTGTGGGAACTGCGTGATGTGAACCTAACACTAAATATTTGTGAGCAGACATTGTGTACATTTTTATGATTTTCTTCTGAAAATGTATTAGAATAAGTACTCTACAGAAAGTGTATAAAGTCAACAGCAATCAAATATAATTCTTAAAATAGACACACAAAATAGATTAATTCACATATGGCCATGCTGTTCTATAAAATGAATAAAGAACATCAGTGTGAATGTTCAGTCTTATTCTCTAATATTTGAAATTTTGGGAAAAGTTGAAAGATGTGATTTGACATTTATTTTGTTCTGTGACTAGTATGTTTAAAATTCACTGCACTAAATCTGATCACTAAATTCTATAGCTATATATAATATATATTATATACATATATATTTATTTATTTTTATTTATTTTGTTTATTTATTTTTTTTTTTTGCAGAACCAGGTATTGAACTCAGGCCTTTGCACTTGCCAGGCAAGCACTTATTCTACTGAGCCATCTCCCCAGCCCCCTTATATATAATAATTTAAACACATTTCTCACCAGTTTTTTGAAACATCAACTCAAAATAGATTAAAGATTTAAATGTCAGACTGATACTGTGAAGTTACCAGAAGAAAACACAGGGAAACACTTTAGGTCAGTGTTGAATGGGACAGGATTTTCTTTCTCAGAAACATACCAAATACACAACAAAGTGAAAGTAAACAAATGGGGTCACATAATACTGAAAAGTATAACAAGGAAGAAAGGAACATAATGAAGTTACAATTCACAGAGTAATAGAAATATATACAAACTATACGGCTGGAAAGAGATTGATAACTAGAAAATATAAGGAACTCGGAAAATACAAAAAGTTGTAATTTTAGGAAGAAAGCCCTTAAATTTTATGACAGTTATAAATGTCCCAGTGAAACTGGGAAATATACTTAAATAAATATTTCTCAACTGAAGACATATACATGATGAATAGTTAAATAAAAAAAAATTCTCCCCATCACTAATCATCAGGGAAATACCAATTAAAGCCATCATGAGATATCACATCATGCTAGGAAAAATGGCTGCTCTGAAGATGAAGGATGACAAGTCCTGGGGAAAATGGATGAAAATCAAACCCCTGCATGTCTTTGATGGGAATATATGTTAGAAAATGCCACTATATTGTGGAACTTCCTCACAAAATTAGAAATAGAATCGTGTAATCCAGAAAATCCAATACTGGATATATATCCAATAGAAATAAAATCAGTATGTCAGAACCATCTGTATCCTCATGTTCACTGCAGCACTATTCTCTGTAGCTAAGAACTATTTACCAAGTGATGGATAGATGTCTATCTACCCCTGAATGAATGAATACCCATTAGTATACTAGTCAGTCATAAGAAGAACAAAACCATCAAAATTCTAGGTGGATCTGGAAATCTATAAAGTGATCAAACAGGCCAAGCACAAAAGGACAAATACCATAGGGTCTGACTCATTAGGGATTTAAAACAATACTTTGACTTCACCCAGGTTGTGTAGCTAAGCGATTCCCCAAGGCTGAGGTAATTAGATGGGAAGGAAAGTGCAAACAGTTGATCAACAGGCACTAATTTACAGTTAGAGAGGAGCAAATAGCTTTGTGTGCTACTGTAAAGTTGGGTAACTCTAGAAAAATGACAATTGCTGTACATTTGAAAAGGTGAGTTTATGAGGCAACAGAGGAAAGTGATCAATAATGTAGAGTGTGTCTAAGGAGAGTCACATGGAGAGAAAACATTCTCTCAGGCTTTCACAGAGAGCAAATTGGTCAAGCAATGGCCGTGACACATGGTTGACACTGACAAAGGATCTATGAAGTGTGGTACAGGGTTTCAGGATAAATTCTGAGGGGATTTGACGGATCTTATCAGATATAAAGGCTATATTTCTTGTTATATATGTCTTGCTTTATCTTGGTCTTAACCATCCAGCAGAAAAAAATAAAAACAAAGTATAAAAAGTAAATCCGTATTAATATGCTGAGCTATAAAAGGCTCAAGTCAACAAATTCTGAAATTGCCAGTCTTATGGAAAATCCACTACTATTATGGACAACTGGACTAATATTGGAATATTTTGCTGAACTCATGCACCTATAATATTTAAATGACAATGGAGTACCCATCTCTGACAAAACTAAACAAAAAAGGGTACAAATGAACGAGCATTTTGTATCTGTATATTCAAAATACTTACAATAGATATACAGCTACATTTTCTTAATTCAATAAATAGAAAGATTCATTCTAGTAGTGGTTGTGGATAGGATATCCTGTCTGCATCTTGTACAGTGAATAATCACTAAGACAATAATATGCAATGTATTAATTAATTATTGAAATTGTCATACTAATCAGTTTTGAAACTGTCTCATTGCTATTTCTCAATAAAATTACTTTTAAAAAAAAGGATTCGAACCCCCCCTCAAAAAAAAAAAGGTGAGAGAAAGGAATTTTGTGTTTTAATGTAAATAAATGATAAAATTTTCAGGAGATAGATATGTTTAAAGCAATTTAAGTGTTACATAATATATGCACATATTGAAAATTAAATAGAGCTTTATTATGCATACAGTCTGTGTTTCTTGTATCCTTTTAAAAATTAATTTAAATTTTAAAACTCAGATCTATTGCACTACCAAAATGGACATTTAAAACTCATAACTACTAATAGTTTCTTAAATTAAGCAAAAATCCATTGCCGGATAAAACAACTCATATCTTTGTCTAAGTATTTATAAGATGAAAATGTCCAAGATTTAATTAAATCAGGAATATGCATCATATATATATGTATACATCAGCAAATTAATTTACAGTTAATATAGTTCTAGTTTTTTGTTACATACTTACTAGACTAATGCTACTCTGCCTTTTTTCTTGGACACAGTATGAATGATATGAATTTTGCTATGGAAAGGAAGATTCTGAAACTTTTAGTGGAAAAAACTTGGATTTGTGAAAGAAAATTAAGACTCTCAGCATAGGGAAAAGCTTTAAGAATTCAGTGTATAAGTACACAGGGACAAATATATCAAATGACGCATAGATTAGTATGGACACTAATCCCACCTTAGACAACTATATAATTCATTATACAGTAAAGTTTCTATGAGGGTTATTCATTCATTCAATAAGCACGCAGTGAACAATGATTAAAAAACACTTTCCTGTATAAATTATCTCAGAAAAGTGCTTATCTGCTTGCCTAATTTAATATGAACTTAAAACATGTGATTATTATGGTAAATACTTGAGGAGTATGTACAATTGTCAGGAATAATAGCATTTATTGCTTTGCTAATTAATTAAACCATTTTTGACATGCAAGAACAATGAAAGAAAATGAGCATGTCAATTATTAGTGTAATAATTAAACCAAGTATTACTGGGACAATTAAACCAATTACATAAAAACTCCATTGGAAATTTTTCCTTTATGTAGTCCAGTTCTCTCTTTGGTATCTCATGTGCCTCTCCAATTCATTTTCTTTCTCTTCTCCTTTCTGTGATCCAGTGCAGGTCTTCTCTGCTCCATGCTTTGGCATATATAAATGCTGCCAGATAATTCTATCTGCTTCTTGGTACTTCTTCTCCACAATTACTTGCAATGTGTTTGTTTCTAAATTATGGATCTGCTTATATTTTTTCATGGTAATCAAAAATAAAATGTAAGTTTAATGGCTTTCTAATATCCAGAGAGTACATATCAAATTCTTTAGCATAATACATATTATATTCCATATTCATGCCTAAAGATAACTCACTATACTGATATTTCTACATCAACTTTTTTGAATTTAATTTCCATAAAGTTCAGATTACTCTCTATATTTTGACATCTGTGTGTGTGTAAATATCTCTAAAACTTTAAATCTTTGTAAGTCATCATTTATTTCTGTAAAACCTCTCCCTTTTATATAAAGAATTAATTGTTTTGTAATTTCGTAGACTTTAACATGTATCTTACCTAAAGCATTCGTCATATAATATAGATTAAATCAACTAAGCCTTCTATTTATGGTACCAGGAGATATCTATCATCTATCTATCTATCTATCTATCTATCTATCTATCTATCTATCTACCTTCTATCAATCCTTATCTCTGTCTCTCTCTATCTCTATTTATATTTCTATCTCATTTATAACTATATCTAATTTTATATATATATGTGTCTAATTTTATATCCAATTTTGCGTCTATATCTGTATCTATCTATATCATCTATCATCACACTTTCACTTTTTTAGCCTGCTTTTGTTGTGATAACTGAATAACTGCCACTAGGTATTTTACAAAGGAAAGAAGTTTATTTAGATCATAGAAGAGGAGTCTCCAACTGCTTCTGACCAGGGCTTTGTGCTGTTGTAATATGATGCAACCATGAAAAGACCAGGAGGCAGGCATGGAAGAGGAAACCCAACACACAGTATCAGTTTGCTTCCAAAAGAATTAACCTGGTTTCAAAAGAAAAACATTTATCGACCCCTGTAAGGAACAAACCACCTCTTAAAGGGCCCACCTCCAATCCAGACATGCATGCAATCATACACAGATATTTGTTATATAAAATGATTTTTAAGCTCATAACATTTCCTGAGGGGCATATTTATACTGAAGACCAGCCACAATCGATATTCTTTTGAAATGCACTCTAAATAACAATAGTCAAATGTTTATATTAAAGAACTACATTACTCATTTCATATATAAAATCATAGTTACTACCACCCTTCCCCCAAATCTGAAAGAACATTTGAACAAACATGTAGTAAGCGATTTGTTCAAGGGCTACAGTGCTTTGCTGTCTACTAACAGACACATTGATGACTGGCAGCAAATTACAATAGGCTACAAGAAGGTACAAAGAGGTCCAGGTCAGTAACTAGAGATTTAGGCTGAACATGAGTCTGGTAAATTCTCTAGCCCAGGGTATATTTTATGGTACTGACTTTTCTTAGCAGTCACTTGCTTTTCAAGCAGTTTATTTCTGGCCTTCACGGCTCTGAGAAATGCAGATTCACTAAGTTCACAAGACGTACTATCATTTTTAGTGATAAAATGATCTCATTGTTTTTTACAAATGAATAGGGACAAAATCACTTTAAAAAAAACCAAAAACATGAATTCTTAAAGTATGCGATAGAAGATGAAAGGAAGTAACATACAAGCTCTGTCTTTCAAATCTTGTGATTTGATGCAATTATTTACAAACTGCCTCTGCAGCTTGGGTGGCAAAACAAGTCCAGCAACAGAAACCTAGCATTTAATATGCAGAGCTGAATACATTCCACTATAGTTGAAAAATACGAAAACTTCAAGGAAGTCTTGTCACTTCAAAACTTTTGTCCTTAAATTTTTCAGAATTTTCAGAAATATATAGAATAGCACATATTTAATAAACTCAGAAATAGCTGAGAAAGATGACCTATAACTTACAATTCTAGGAAATGTCTTCGCTTTCCTGTTGAACTGTGATATGAACTATGAACTATTTTGTATTATCTTTTGAGGATGGTGTGCGCACATGCGTGTGTGCGTGCGTGCGTGTGTGTGTGTGTGTGTGTGTTGTTGTTGTTGTTGTTGTTGTTGTTGTTGTTGTTGTTGAGATTTGAACCCAATGCCTCTGGAAAGGGTATGCAAGGCATTGTATAAAAGTTGTATGCTCAGTGAGTTAAACTGTTCCATTTTGAAAGTTACTTCAATTTTAAATTTGGGCTGATAGAGTCCGAATATGAAGAGCTTTCAGCTTATTCATGTTGCCTCATCACTATTTTCTATTTTTTAGCAAGTAAATTCGTGCTTGCATATTTAACATTACTTTGGTAAGTTCCAAATTTACGGATTAAATGGAGATAGATCTTCTAAGGGAGATTTTTAGAAGCAGTTAACCTTTTCAATTTAGTCTTAGTCATTGTCATATTTCTTTTTGTCATATTTTGTATCTTCTATGTCGAAAGTAAGCAGAAAAAGCTAAAGGAGAATTAAGGATAAAAGAAAAAATGTAACTTCACCTCACTTTTGTATATCTACTCAATTAAATACTGAATACCGTTTTGTCATGTGTGTTCTTCAACTGATACTCTAAAATTATACAACATATATACATTATGTATAGGGAATTCTCATTTATAGTTAATGAAGCACAACAGGGATATATAAAAACGCTAAAAATATAAATAGACATCTCGCTGAATTATCACAAGTAAACACTCATATGCTCATCACATAATCAGGAAAGAGCACATTCTCCGTGAAGAACAAAACTTTCCCTGTGACGAGGAAGAACTGAAGGTCCTCATGTTAAATTACATAGAGCAGGCAGAGAAGGGCCAGGCTGCTTGTTCCTGCTTGTGTGAGATCTAAACCAGCTGATCTCAGTCTGGAAGGTGAGAGTGACTGTGGCCTGGCAGACCCCGGGCAAGGGGCCCTGGCTGGAGTTTGAGGTCAGCCTAAGCACATAGTGAGACACTCTCAAGAAAAAATAAAGTGATGAATGTCTTCTTATTTTCATTGGAAATTTAACACATTATCCTAAGAAATGTGAAATGCTGTTTCACACATATTACTATTTTTCTATCTGACTTTATTGATTTGTGGTATTTCTTTATAAACTTAAGAAGGGAGCCTATTTTCTATTATTGCTTTCTTCTGTGTCTTTGCATTTTCTTTCTCTTAATAGTTTCTTTTAATTTTCAATTTTGAGGTAGTACTATATATGAAACTTACCTTTCTTATTTAAAAACAGAACATTTTCAAAGAAAGGAATATTTTCCAGAATGCCTATTCTTTAAGATTTTTTAAAGTAATTTCAAAAATACCAAATATTTTTCTGCATGACATAGAGTAGTGGCTATATTTCCTGAGTTTCTGTACATATATTTAACAATCAGATATCAGTTAAAATATAAAGTTGATCTGTGATTATAGATTTGTCCCAAACTAAATTTTCATATATGCAGCACTATTTTTGGATTATTTTAGTTCCAATTTTCTATATTACTTTTGTACTGTAAAGTGCTCACTTGATAATTATAATTTTATTGTAACCCTTTATAATAAATCTTGATACCTATTTCCATAAGACTTAAAAATATGTATTTACTTTTCATATATGTCATAAGGTTTTAAAAGCATTTTTGCTAATTTAAACACACATGCTATTGGGATTTTATTTCTAAAATAATCTATAAATTTCTTTGGGAAGAGTTCATTGCGTTGCAATATTTTATTATGTAATTCATAATCAAAAATCTCATTTGTATTTAAAAATATTTAAAAATGGGTCAGAGTTTCTGTGTAGAGGTATTACAGATTTCATTGACTTATTAGTGAGAAATCTGTGGAAACTTTATTAAATATTATCTATACACAAAAATACAAGCTCTTTGTATTTGATATAAATTGAGATATATGCTAAAATTACTTATTCTCAGAATTGAACTGAACATCAATTGAACATGTTTCATAGAAAAATCATGTCTTTTAATAATTGTAAATTTTTCTCCGAAAACTTCAACTTTTAAATGTTTTTCCTAGCTCATCATCCTGACAAACATCTGCACTGCCATGAACAGTGGTGTTCGTGTAGGGTACGCCTACCTTTGCCATCTTCCTCTCTAAGCAAAACCCTGCCGGTAAAAAGTTTCAAAACTTTTTTAAATAACATGAACAACCCTCTAATTCTTACACAGCAGTTTCAATCATGATTAGATATGAAATTCTTAAAATATGTTTCTTGTATCTATCAGTATCCCATCTATGAGGAATGTTTTATATTCACCTTAACTTTCTTACTTTGATTTATTTTTTTAATTTTGAAGCAAACATTTTTTTTTTCCTGTAAGACTCTAATTTCGTTGTGATGGGCCATTCTCTTCTGTTTATCTGTGTTTATGCCAGATTCTATACTGTACCAGATTTGTCCAAATATATTTTTTTCAGAATTTTGGGGTCTCTATTCAAGACTTTTATCTTCTGACAACCCCTGTTACTTGATATACTGTTCAGGGTTATTTTCTTTTTGGTTTAGTTTTGCTTTGTTAAGGCTATAGTGTCCTCATAGATGGATTTAAGTCCTACTTGCTTAGTTTTTCTTCTAAGATCTATGTTTGGCATTTCTCATGTCTTACATATGTGAAAGGGTCAGTGTGACATGGGATAGGCCTGCAGTTTTCTTGTGGGAAAGCTTTAATAATGAATTCAATTTCCATAGCATCTTTAGTAATTCTCACTTGAGAATAAACAGGTGTGCCTCTTACTTTCTGCACTTTGTGTTTATCTAAATGTGTGATTATTTCATCTAAAATTTCAAATTTGTTGTTATGAATATAGTCATAATACATTATAATTATAATGTGTTTATAATCATTTTAATTTCTAAAGGTATCTCTTATTTCATTGTGTATTTTATCTCCTTTTTATTTTGATATTTTGTTCAAGTACCTGTATGTATATTTGAGGGGATTTTGGCTTTTTGTTTTTGGG
>NW_004524841.1:1139341-1142579 GCF_000260255.1 Octodon degus
AAAAAAAAAAAAAAAAAGAAAGAGAGAAAGCTGGTAGGCCAAATTCAAATAGCCAATCCTTTGAGTTTAACTTATTCTTGAAAGGTACAAACATATAACATTGACTTACATATATCCCTGTCCTGACTCATTCATAACTATTTTCAAAAACTTATAGAAATATAACACCTTGAGGTAATAAGTTTTAAACAATCAATATTCATTTATATTTCATAGAGCATTTATTATGCACATTGCTTTTCACTTCTATGTGCATCTCCAAATTGTTTTGTTGGATCCCTTATTTTTCTCCTGAAAGATACTAAACTCCCTTTTTTATTTGTCTTAAGTGTCTAACATGCCTTTATTTTTTTTTAACGTTGTCATTGCATTTAGATTTCCAGGCTAGCCCTTCTTGCTGTCACCACAGTGACGCTGCCCTGCCGTTCTCAATGTAGTCATTCACGGTCAGCTTACACTGACGACACACACAGCACACTTGTGTGCAGCTGCATCATGAAACTATGCTCTTCTTTGGGTGGAGAGAGACTCCTTTTCATTTTTTATCCTTGCTTTTAGCATTCTTCACTTTTACTCTAGTATGCTTACTAGCTACTAGTTGTTTATTGTTATAAAGCTAATCAAATATCATAGAGTTGTGTTACGATTAGTACGTGCTCTCAATCAAAGCTTGTGAACAGCGTGAACAGTTGGGTTCAGCACGCCTGCCCTCATCTGCTGGCCAAGGGCTGGGCACAGCATATTTTTTTCATGACCACAGTGAGAATACCCCATCAGGACCTCCTTGCTCACATACTCTGCTTATTACATAAGACCTGTTTAGTGATGTTAATATAGACGCAGCTACTCCTTTAGCTTTTATGTACATAGATTTTTTTCTATCCTTTCTCTTTTAACCTAACGAAGAGATTAAATCTAACATTTCTTCGTTACAGATCGTCCATCTGTCTGCTGATTGGTGAGTTTAATCCATTTATACTTAAAGTGATTTTTCATGGGGAATAAAAAAACTATTGCCATTTTATTATTTGCTTTTGGATGTGTTTTATATATCTTTTTCTCCTCCCATTTTTTCTGTAGTAGAAGATGCTCCCCCCAGCTAGTCTATTATTTGCCCGGGAAACAGAAGCTGTTACAAGTTCTTGTTCTTTTCTGCTCTTAGAAAAAGCTGGTCACTGCGATGCATAATGTAAGAACCAAAGGCTTTGTTAGAAGCTAAGAAGTATGCTGCCTCTGTGCTTTCCCTTCCACTTCCATGAAAGTCTCCCTGCTTGGGCCTTCGAGGCCAGATATCTTGGTCATGATCCCAGTCAGTGCCTGCTGACGTAAAATAAATCTGCCTCCAAATCTTGGTGTTGCCTTTTGCTGGTACAATTCCAGAACTACTTTTTGTGGCGTTTAGTTCAGTTTTCTTGTAATAACATGTTTTGATTCATTTATCTATCTATCTATCTATCTATCTATCTATCTATCTATCTGTCTGTCTGTCTGTCTGTCTGTCTATCTATCTATATATTCTACAGATATTGTTTTTCTGGTAGTGTGAAAAATAAGTTTCTGTTTCAACTGACTGGGTCAGAACACTTAGATTCTTGGTGAAACATTATTTGTTTTGTATGTGTCAGGTGTCTGTGATGAGGTTAGTGTATGAATCACTGTAAGCAGATTATTTCTTGGATGTCGGTGAACTTCACTCCCTCATTAAAGGGCTGAAGAAACACCAAAAGCAGATTCTTTGCCAAGTAAAATCAAGTTCTTCTTGCCTGGATGCCGTTGAGCTGGGATTTGGGGGTTTTGTTTGTTTTCATTTTGAACTGAAACTGAAAGTTACAGTGTGGCCTGCTTCACACAGGAACAAAGACACTGCTGGCTTTATTTTTTTTATTTTTTTTATTTTTTATTTTTTCCAGAACCAGGGATTGAACTCAGGCCCTTGCGTTTGCCAGGGAAGAACTTATCCTACTGAGCCATCTCCCCGGCCCTTCTGCTGACTTTCTGAGGCCTCCAACTTGAGGACTGCAAACCTTGAGACATATCAGCTTCTGTAATCACATGAATCACACACACACACAGCATTTGGAGGAAGTGTTTCATTTTTATCACTACACCACTGTGTTAATACAAAGTCCAGTTGTAGTTTTGCCATTATATAACATTATAATTGGTTAACATTTATTATAGTGGACATTTAGGTTTTACGATTACATAGATTATGAAAAAGACTCACATAAAACTTTAATACAGGGACAGCAGAAAAATGGGAGAAGCACAGAAAAGTTCAGGAATTAGCAATCTGTAAGTGTAATTCCCCAGGGCTCTTTGTTAGTCTTACAAAGTAAACATCCATCTCATGATTGTGAACTATTAATATATGTGTGAGGAATCTTCATTTTTAAAGAACTCAGAGAAAACAGAAGTGTTTTATATCTTATTGGTCACCTCATTAAACAAGGCTGTGAAGCAGTCATCCAATTATACAGTATTTTAGAAAATATTACTTAACTAAAACAATGTTCCTCTGTGCTAAATTATTTTGAACATGAAACAATACCTCATAAAATAATCTCATAAATAATCTTAAAATAATCTGATAACCAGGTGTTGTGGCACATGCCTATAATCTCAGCACTTGGGAAGCTGAGGAAAGAGGATTGCCAGAAATTTAAGGCCAGCTTGGGCTACATAGTGAGTTCAGAGGCATCCTGGACTACACAGTGAGACCCTGTCTCAAAAAACAAAAACAAAACAAAATAATCTTATAAATCATTAGCTAGCTCAATCCATACTTACCTGTGTTAAAAGTTGGTATTAGATTTCAGATACTAGACATTTCTGTAATAAGAATATGTTTCTTCTTGCACATAAACTTTTTGAAAAACTAATTAAACACTTTAAAACCTAATTAAATATATTTCTAGATTTAGGACCCAAGTCCAGAAAACTAGACTGGGATTAACAGACTGATACATAAGAAATTGGGATCTTATAGATATTAAGTCATGGATGCTGGAATAAGGAAATCACATTTAAAAAGTCACAAATAAGTGAGAAAAGTACGTGTGAGAAATGAAAAGACAAATAGTTTCACTATATTCTGATTAGGACTCATTTATGTCATGGTTGCAAAAATATGCAACTTAATGACCATTTCCACCTATCTTATTTTTTTCCTGAACACTGAACTTTAGTGGCCAAAAAAAAAAAAAAAAATTGAGCCACTGTGACTTAGTTACAATTA
>NW_004524841.1:1143399-1145015 GCF_000260255.1 Octodon degus
ATCAGGGAAACAAAATTCTACTAAATATCCATGTACAAAATTATTCAAATGAATCATTTAATTCTTTTTATTTTTTGTACTATTAATTTAACTCAGAACTTTGTACTTGTCTGGTGGACATTGTGCTTCCAAGCTTCAACCCTGGCCCCAAATAATTTAATTCTTTTAAGAAATTGATGGTTCTGATTTATCAATTGTATTACTAGAAATATTTCTCTTGGAACATTACTTGACATCTTTTTTGGAATGAAACTTTTCATTCCATTTGACAATTCATTGACAGACTTTATGTCATAAATTAACAAAATACTTCAAAGAGATATTCATTAGGGATAGAATTACATATAGGCAAAGGAAAACATTAAATGATTTACACTTCACCATACATCTTGAAGTATTCATTAGAATTCATTTTCTTACCTTTAATGTTTGTTCCACCTCATAGACACAATCTTTCTGAAAATTACCATTTGGAGAGCTTCTTCATAATCTATATTTTATTAAATGTTAATATAATAGCCAGAGGAAATGAAGTAAAACAAATTGTTCACAGAAAAAAGATACATCTGAGGTTTTGTGGGCACATTTCATTAAATTTTAAAGACAGATGAAAATGTGTGCCTCTCCAGGTTGTCACAAAATTAAAAGGTAGGAATACACGTATTTTCTTTGTTGAAGCTTTGTTAGGCATTGACAGTCCCACTTACAAGTGTCATTATGAAATGAAGAAAATTCATAAAGAAATCTTCTTTTTTCCACCAGTTGGGAGAAGATTTGGGCAAAGATAAATTATATATGCATTTGTTTCATTTTATTATATTTTGATTTTTATTGATTTATTTATTTATTGTATTTATTTATTTTGTGGTGCTGGGGATCGAACTCAGGGCCTGGTACCTATCTGGAAGGTACATATTGCCCCTGAGCTATCTCCCCAGTCCCTCATCTTTATTTTAAAGAATATTTTTTAAAATTAATAACAAAGATACAGAATTTCAGTGCAAGGTGATAGGAAATTAACACTGTTTATTATATGGCGTATTGCTACCTCCAATGTACGTGCTCAGATTGCCAGATAAGGGCATGCAAAACGGATCAAGAAATACAAGCACTAATTGTTCCTTTCTTTTTTTTTTTCAAAATTTTATTGATAAACAGATAGTAATGAGATATTTTCAAATCAAATCGGAAGTACAGTTTTGACAAATAATACACTGCCTACATTCTTCTTAGTGGTTGATTGCTGTACAAGATGCGGACTTGAGATCCTATTTACAAAGACCATTAGAACAAATCATTCTATTCATTAAGAGAATGCAACAATGAACTAACAGAAATTAGTAATACAACTATCTTAGCTCTTGTGTGTGTGTGTGTGTGTGTGTGTGTGTATTTCTTTCTTCTTTTATTTTTTTCTCCCATCCTAGTGTAAGAAATTAAAAGAGTAGGTATGATCCAAGACATACAATAGATATTATGAAGTGGAAAGAAACTGCTCTAAATGAAAGAATATTTTCTTTATTGTCATACAATGGCACAAATGTAATATTAATCTCTCTGGAAAGGTAATTCTTACTCTATAGTGGCAGTATAACACACCATATATTGTTCTGATG
>NW_004524841.1:1145330-1149603 GCF_000260255.1 Octodon degus
GGGCGCTCTGAGACAGCGATCTAGACTGGCCATGGTGGAGTGCCTGTAATCCTAGCATTGGGAAATTGAGAACAGGAGGATCACTAGGAGTCAAATCTGTGTAATGAGTCCCTGTAGACCCTGTACTAAATACATTTAAGGAAAAAAAAATGCCATGAATCAACCATTGTTGAATTCACCGCATATTTTTTTGGAAATTCTTCATCATTTCTATTTTTTCTTATTATTTTTTACTCTCTTTACAATAAAAAATAGTGATAAATATCCATTTCTATTCAATACTAACCCCTACAGCTTTACAAACGTGATGACTAAAATGTTGACAAAGTTCCATGATTATTCATTGTTGTTTTATTTATGATATTAGAATAAAATCTTCAAATTTTCATCATTAAAGAAGTTAGCCATTAATCACCTTGCTAAAGTTCCTTTCTACCCCTAATTTTTAGCATTTTTCATTATGAATAGTGTTAGATTTTGTCAAATCTGTTTCTGCTTTATTTAAGATGATTTATTTTCCCTCTTAAGTGTATTTAGATAATGCATTTCATGCAAATAATTTAGCTTAGTGGTCACTCACCTATCAGGTGGAAAGAGCACTTGAATGCCTAAAGTCAAAGTACTCTTGTCTTTGTCAAGGAGCTTGTTTTATGTACTGTTGGTACTTGCCTCTAACATGCAGGATAGTATTTTACAATTCTACTTCAGCATTGCTTCTTTTTTTCCATAAAGCCTGTTTCTTAAAGGCAAGAATTTGGACCATTCTCTCTTCTTTCCAGAGCTTGCTCATAATTATTCATATTTTACAGTCTTGCACATGTGCATGATTATGCTAGATGTTTTTAAAGACCTCTTTGACACCTTTCTTAGCTTCTCCTCTTTAAGAATTTGAGTTGGCCTATTATTGGTACAAATTTATCCACAGTATTTTAAACTAATTTCCTGTGTCTTTTTGATTAATGCTCACATGTCAAAAATGTGTTCCCACAAATTAGGCTTTCCAACAAATCCTTGGTTGAGTGAAATTATTCAGGCTTCTGGAGCCTTCCCCTGTGGTAGGTGGTTGGTGGGATCCTCTTTGAATGGTAATTGAGGGTTGCTGGTTTCAAGACTATTCACAGCTTGGTGGGAGTGATGGGAAGAGGTCAATACAGTCTGATTCTTTCATGGCTTTTTTTAAAAAAATAATGCTTTTCAGGTAGCTTTAATCCTTTGATTAATGCCTTGAATCCCAGCAGATGTTGAGGCAGAAAGATCTCAGTGAGTTTAAGGTGATGAAGTTTGTTTCAAAGCAAATTAAAAAGTTCAAAATCTCTTTGACTAAATGCTAGCTAGTGAGCCAAATTCATTTTGATATTATATGCCAGTGTTCTCTGCTAATTTGTGAAAGAATCGCATATTCACAGATATCACTACAATCTTAATTTAAGAAAGTTGTACCTAATTAAATTAATCTTCTGAAAGTGAGTTTACATATTATCTATCAAGCATTATTGAGTATTTGGATCAAATGACTAGAAAGTTTTACTTGTTTTCCAGGAACTTATTACTTGTTGAAATATAAAAGGTCTATCAGTATATTTTTTATTCTATCTTTAAAAATCCTAAACAAATAAATGCAAAATTATTCATACATTTCATTTGATGCTTCAAATAATTGATTAAGATAATTCAGCAGATTAACTTTTCATACATTTTCCGGAATCAAGGGAAAGCTTTGGGAGTTCATTTTCCAGAAGTTAAAACAGGGTAATTGCTAAGTGATACTGTCAATTCAGATGAAATGTTTTAAATGTTAGTAGTGGTAATGGAAATATAATATACATTATATATATATGCACTTTGAGGAAAACCATGGTCTTAATTAATTCATTTTTAGTTGCTCATAGTATAAAAAACATGTATTTGTAGCCAAACTATAGTACTCTACCAGTTAAAAAACGAAGCTATTAGTTTAAAATCCTAGTGCCTCAAAAGGTAAGGCATTCATAGTTAGAAACAGAAAGGCTATGACCATCACGGAGTGCAAAGAAAAGTGTACACATAATTAAGAATGTAGTTAAATAACAAAGTAAAAGAGAGAGAGAGAAAAAAAGAGCAGCACTAAAAAATACAATGTAAGAATCCATGTCAATGATTTAAACTTTAAATCACAACACAGATTTTGGCATATTCAATATAAGAACTACAACCATTTACTGCTACAGGAAATACCCTTCATCTAAAAGGCAGCTTGTAACTCCCAGGGGGCACTGAGAAAGTGACTGAGACCAGGCCTGGTGGCATGTGCCTGGGAGGCTGAAAACAGGAGGATCACTGCGAGTCTGATCTATGTAGTGAGACCCAGTAAAGCCTGTACTAAATACATGAAAGAAGGAAGGAAAGAAGCAAGGAAGGAAGGAAGGAAGGAAGGAAGGAAGAAAGAAAGAAAGAAAGAAAGAAAGAAAGAAAGAAAGAAAGAAAGAAAGAAAGAAAGAGGAAAAGAAAAATAAAGTTAAAAGCAAGCTTATAGACTAAAGGCAAAAGGGTAGAAAATGATTTTGTATCCAACTGGCTCTATAAAAGAATCAAGAGTAACTGTCTTATTTTCAGACACAGCTGATTGCAAGTCAAAAATTACCAGAAGAGAAAAAGATGGCCACTATGAACTGGGAAAGGAAACACTGGACCCAGAAGAGCTAACAATTATACATATATGAGCATCAAATGTTGGCATATGCAAATTGAGCAAACAAAAACTGTAGGATCTTAAAGAAAAATGGGCATCAATTGAATCCCGGCATGTTACTTCAACACTCTATGTTCATAAGCAGGCAGATAAATTAAGTAATATTACCAAATTAACAGTGTCAAACTACATTACTGCATATGGATGCAGCAAATATGTAAAGAGTATTTTATCAAACAATAATAGAATATGTACATTTTTAATTTTAAAGAAAGCAAAAACAATAAAAATGATACACAATTTCAAAATAAGATGAGAGGAAATTACCAATGGTTATATTACATATTTTTATCTTCAAAGTAATTGCTCAGATTACAAGATATAGGAATGCAAAATTGATCAAACAATATAAGCACTAACTTTATCTTTTAATGAATTAACAGAAATTAGCAGCATGATTATCTTAGCTGTCTTGTGTATATTATATACATATATTTTTTTCTTTCCTTCTTTTCTCCTCATTCTTTGTTGTGTCTCTGCTTAAATACCTTATTTGTTTCTGTGGCAACCACAATGGAATACATAGTTGTTGACTCAAAAAGTCTTGGGATTCTTCTTTGTAATTAGTTCTGTTTTCTTCTTATTTCTTTTATGTTTACAACATCTTAGCAAGGGTGGGGAAGGAGTGAAGGAGCTGCAGCATCTTAGCATAGGTGGATTAAAGGCTAAACTAGAGCTTCTTTTGCTAGTATAAAATTAATCCAATTGTGAGCCACTATCCCTTAGAGTGGAACTTCACAGAAGATTAAATGCCAGTAGTTCTCAGATTCTTCAGTAAAGTTGAAAGGCAAGGAATAGTGTCAGTCTCATTCTGGAAGCTACCATTACTTTGATACAAAAACTGATAAGGAATTAAGAAAAAACTACAGACCTGTCTTCTTAATGGACATAAATACAGAAAGTCTCAGCAATATTCTAACAAACAGAATACCAAAAATCTTCAAAAAAATTATACAAACAGACCAAGGTGTCCTCATGTGAGAGAGTCTTTGCTCTATCTCATAGATGCTAGGATCATTTAATATTAATAAATCAATTAATGTAATAAATCACATAAACAGAAGCAAGGAAAAAAACATCATGATCATCTTAAGAGAGACTAAAAAAGCTTTTGAGACAATTATACATGTATTCATGATTAATACCCTGATGAAAATAGATAAATCAGGGCCATATTTCAAATTGAAAAAATTCCTTTGGGATAAGCCCATGGCCAACATCAAAACAAATGAGAAAAAATAAAAGATTTTTCTCTAAAATCATGAACAGCACAGCATGTTTAAGTTCACCAATCCTGTTCAACATAGTCCTCAAAACTTCAGCCACAGAAATCAGGCAAAAGAAATAAATAAATGGTACACGTAGAAAGAAGAAGAAGCCAAATCATTCTTCACAAATGATGTGATTCCTTATCTCTAGGACTTGAAATACTCCAGCAAAAGATTCTTAGAACCAATAAATTTACCAAAGTATCAGGATAAAAAATAAATGCACAACAAATAGAGTTCTTGACCCTGAATAATGAACACCACAAGAAACATATTA
>NW_004524841.1:1158829-1170237 GCF_000260255.1 Octodon degus
ACACAGTTAGTGGTGAAAGAGAACCAGGGACATCAGTACATGAATCAGAATTTGGCCATAAAGTCTCCAAGAGCAGAGGCAGAGTTCCAAGATCGCTAAAAAAAAAAGGACACTCCAGATTGAATATCTAGTGCAAAATTCAGAAAAGAAAAGCAAAAGAAGTTCATGAAAGATTTCAGAGAAAATCAAGGAAAAAATTATGATGGGTGTGTTCAACAGTTCTAAGAGGTGAAGTCAGACAACATGGAATGGGGAAAAATCACCAATAGTGGCAAAAATACAGCCGAAAAATTGTAAGCGTTTGAACACGATGGCCTTGGTACGAGTACAAAAAGTGGTTTGATGTAGTGAAGTCCCAGGTTTCCAGCAGACACCGAGGTGAATGTGTGGGGGATGGAAAGGTCTGGCAAGTGGAGGGAGATAGTAGTTTAAGATGTGCTTTTGGAAGCAAGATGTACTTAAGCAGTGGCTGAAGCCATGGCAGTAGGTAAGGCCAGCTTTGGAGTAAGTGTAGATGGATAAAACTAAGGTGGTGGAAATGAAGTAGGTAAAAAAGAAGCAAATGGATAAGATGCTACTAACACCGAATAAAGGGAAAAAGATAATGTCCCTCAGCATCCACATGAAGAAGGTCTATTACAGAAAGGGAAGTCTATGGATCGATTATTTCTTATCCAGGCATTTCCATGCTATCTGAGAGTGACTGTGTATCTCACAAGTTCATGAGCAGTGCTCTATGGTTACTCTTGCATTACAGGTCGGGATGTGTTAGGTCTCTTGCATCAATTTGCTGAAGTAAAGCTTATTTAAGGGCAAAAATGTATTTTAAATAAGGTGCATTTTAAAGCAGGCGATTAATCTGATTGAAATCTGGTTTAGAGAACTGTGTTTAAATACCTGGTTATTTTGATGCTTATTTTGACACATTTGGATACCTTTAATCTTTGTAAAAGATAATAAACCACATTAAAATTTGTACTTAACCATATTCAAGTTATAAAAAGAGCAAAAATAAGGAAATAAGATTTTTGTGTTCACCCTTTAAGCACTTCACAGTGAAGAACTATGTTAATAACTACTAAAAAGAAAAGAAAAGGAAAAAAAAAAAAAACTTCCTCCGTTCTCCAAAAGGGATTGTAAAATTATTTCCTCTGTTCAAGAAAATTACCAGTTATACAGTTTGACACAGCTCATAGAGAACTGCAGCTGAATGTTTTCCTTTCTGTCTTTATGCTTCTGCAATTTGAGTTGGCATTTGAGAAAACGAGGGTGCAGCAGTAGACGACAGGACTGCTTAACGTTCAAAGTTTTCTTTGACAGGCAAAACTCAAATAAAAAGTTTGTAACACAACATGTACCTCCACTCTTTAATGGGATGACAGTACTGTGCCTTGTTTTTGTTTTGGCAAAAGTCTTTAAAGTTTTCAGTGTGTGAAATAATAGTATCTGGAGGTTTATCTAGGTATATTTTTTAACTCAGTGATGTATCAGGGTCAAACAAATTTTTTTTAAAAAATTGTGTGACTATTAAAAATAGTCATTAAGGGGACCAGCCAAATAGCTCAGTGGAGTAAAGCACCTGCAAACAGGCACAGGAGCCCGGGGTTCCATCCCCAGGCCTGTCATGCTGGCCCTTCCCCTGGAACTTGTGTTGAGATTGCAATTGAGACTGGGCATGTTGATGCATGTGCCTGTAATCCTAGCTCTTAGGAGGCTGTAAACAGGAGGATTACTATGAGTCTGATCTAGTAGTGAGATCCTGAACATCCTGTAGACCCTTCCCTAAAACACACACACACACACACACACACACACACACACACACAAAATCTATGTAATAAACATCTGATCAAGCGACAGAAACTTTTGGTATAAAAGATAAGTGTTCTACATTCCTTCTTCATAATAGTACTCCTCGAAGAATAATGCCTATCCTGACCTCCGCATCATCAGGCTTCTGTGTTTTTCACCCTCACAGAAGACAGCATGCACTTTTTTAGTATTGTACTTTTGCACAAAATGTTATTTGGAATGTTCATGCACATCCTTAGTTTTATTTTATTTATTTTTTTCCAATAGTCAATGGCACAAGATAAGACATTTCAATTCCAAAGGTTACAAACAAGGGATACAAAGGAATCTCACCAAAGCAAGTCCAAAATCCACCAGGGCAAACATTAAGCCATGTAGCTTCATGTGCAGTATCCAAGGGAATCTGTGGTAAGTGGTTGGGTGGCACTGCCCTTTGGCACTACCTGGGGTTGTAGCTTCCCTGGGTTCTCTCTTGGGCCCACTCTGCTTCCTCCTTGCAGTTTTCCTCAGGAAAACAGCAGCAGTAGCCAGACTTCCCCCTCTCTTGGCTGTAGAGGTTGAATGCCTGGTTTGCTGAGCTCTCTAAATCCAGTGCTGAAGAACTGAATTCTCTAGACCCCTGCCATTGTGGAGCATGGTGGGCTGCAGCTTTCTTTTCATTGCCTGAAGAGCATAAAGGGGAGGTGAGGAAGGCCAGATGCACTTCTGTTCTTTGGAGGGGCTCTAGTCTTTGCCTTCAGCTTGGACATCATCTCCTGGCTTCTAGCAGACTCTTCAGTGTCAGCCTCAGATCCTCTGGCGCACACCCATCGGCCTCCGGACACGGACTTGCACAGGACACTGAACTTGAAGCCTTGGGCTAAAACTTTCAGGCTCCAGTGTACAGACACCATGTGCACGCTTCCTCATCCAACTCGGTGGCCCACCATCCTGCACATCCTTAGTTTTAGTTCAAGCCTGTTTACCATTCTGTTCCGTCATGCAGATATATCAGAACATGTTGCCTTGCTCGAATTCATTTGGCTTGTCTACAGTTCTTGACTATTATAAGAAAGTGTTGTTTTGAATAAACTAGCACATTTTAGTGAATATATGTAAACACATCTATTGCCTATAAAGAGTAGAGTTGCTTGCTCAATGAATAGATATTCACACACACACACACACACACACACACACACACACACACACACACACACAGATGTACTGCCAAATATTTACTAAATTATGCTCTCATTGGCATGGTATGAAAACTACACCCATGGTCCATTTTCACAACATTCTTAGCCCATCTTTTATCACTAATGCCAGGTCAGAGAAAGTCAGTCTGTATTTCTTACAGACTGGGATAGTAAATGCGTAGTTTCATAACTGTTAAAACTTCCTGGAGAATTCTATTATTGTCAAGAATAGATATTCACTTTGTCCTTTCAGAAACATTTTATCTTGAATTGCATTTTGTTATCTTTCTTTTTATGACAACTCATCTCGCATATGTTTCATCTTTCCTAAACTTCCTGCTGTACCTTATTTTAGATCATTTCCTATAGTGTCATATAGGTGGATTCTGTGGTTTAATTCTTCCTTTCAAAAAATATCACTTCCTTGGGCTGGTCAAATAACTCAGCAGATTAAAGGGCCTGCAAGTGAGTGCAGGGGCCAGGGGTTCAATCCCAGGCCTTGCCATGCTGTCCCCGCACCCAGGGCATGCTGAGAGGGTGACTGAGACTGGGCAAGGTGGAGCTCACCTATAATCCCAGTGCTTGGGAGGCTGAAAACAGGAGGATCACTATGAGTCCAAGCTGTGTAGTGAGACCCTGTAGACCCTGTACTAAACATGTTTAAAATAAAAAACAAAAATTGTCACTTGTTCATTTGAGTATTCCTTATGATCCATTATGTCACTGTTTTTCTTTTTAAAAACTGCTTTTAAATAATGCTATAACACCTTATTTGATATATATATATATAAACATATTATATGTGTATAATAAAGTTTTTGCTTGTTTTGTTCTCTTCAGCCACATCTCTTGCGATACTTATATGTGATTTAATCATTCATTTTAAATATATATATTAGATTTTATGAATTCAATGACTACTGTCATCTTTCTGAAGACATTAGCTATACTTATTCTAATAACATATTCAATGTGCCTGTGTAAACTTCTTTGAATATAGAGAACTCTATTTGTTGAGTTCTATGATTCTCCTTTATGATATCATCTTTCTACAATTATTCTGTCACTTTTCCTGGCAGCAGTGATTCTAGTAAGGATGCTAATATGTGTTTTAACTCTGAAAAGCTCAGTAGAAGGAACAGCATATGATGTGAGGTTTATATAATAACTCGTCTATCATAAGAGTAAGGTATGGGACATTTTGCTTTGTGTCAAAGGTCCCGCTCTTTCTCCTGAGATTATAAGCAATGGCAGACACCATTCTCACATTTTCACCTCCGCTTCCTGCCGTACTCCTCCAAAGCACCAACACATTGACTGGTGTCTGTGGCTTAGTTGAGAAGGGCCCAGCAGGGTCTGGGACATTTCCAACTTGCTACTACAATGAATTATCCTATTGGTTATTTATATGCTCTTTCTCTGAAAGCAGCTCCTAACACTTAAAGAAAAAACACTAGTCCACACCTGTACTGTTTAGGAATCTCTAAAAACAGAAACACCCAGAGCTATGCTTCATTAATCTAACAGGCATCTCAATCCAACCTAGTTGACAGTAATAAACAGTTGTCACATCACCTATCTATGTTCAGGACCATAGCTGTTTCTGTGTTATGCTTATCAACTTCTGATTATCCCTCATAAAATCTAGTAAACAATTTGCTTATTTTTCAATGTATTACTTATTGATATCTTATTACTTTTATTAGGTGTATTGATTTAAGGAGTGGAATTTACAGATTTTGCAGCCCATTACATTAACTGAAAGTTATAGCAATAGATTTAATTTGTCAAGTTTTGCAATATTTATTTCCCTTTCTATTTTATGTTTTACCTTTATCTGTCATTTTAAGTGAAAATCAGTGAATATGTGATTGGACTCACAGAGACTAAAAACTAATCTCAGTGCCCTTAATGTAGTGTGGTAAAATATATTCCAACCTTTAAAGTCTAGACGTATCTCTCTTCCTTTATTTTCAACAAACCACTTCAAAGATGGTATCTTTTGAACAACTGCTCACTGTTTTCTTAAATTATAGATTGGCTAACATCTCGCCTATCTTGGCTGAGCTTTCTCACAGCCTTAAAGTGAGTCTCCCCATGAGCTCCCCATTAGAAAGAAGCTGGCTACTCTAGCTTGGTCTCAGATGGAATGACTCAGATCTGCTCCATGCGGTCCCTCATCTCCCAGATTCTAGCCACCTGTGTTCCTTTGCCTGCAGCAAGGTTTCAAGAGAAAAGAAACACAAATCCCTGGAGATCTAGATTCAACTGGTACAGAGTCACTTTCCTTCTCTTAATAAAAGCAAATCATAGCACCAGCTCAAGTTTAAGGGGCATGAAAACAGACAATGGTAGAACATAAGATGTCTCATTAAAAAAGAGATTCAGGTCATTTCTATTATCTAACACCATCACACACTTGGTCTTCTGTGCCTATTGATTTTATGTTTGCAGATTAAGCCAAGCATGGTTTGAAGACATTTGGAAAAATATGTGTTGTTACTGAAGAGGCATAGATTTTTTTCTTTGTTTTATCCTTTCAACAGTGAAGTATTAAAAGCCATTTACATACCATTTAATTGTAGTAGGGATTATAAGCAATACAGACTGCTTTAAAGTGCAAGGGAATCTCCAGATAGAAGAAGAAGCCCAGACAATAGCAGCATCAGGGACTGCCACAGCCAAGTGGTAGCCACACAGCGCTGTCAGTTCTTTGCTGGCCTGTGAGTCTCTTACTCCACCACCCCTCATTAACAAAATCTGCTCTCCTACTCTGTAGCAGGAGAGACTCAATATAGACTTGTGTTGTGGAGTAAGAATTCCATGCAGCAGCTTCATCTTTTGGTATCCAGTGTTTGCAGATTCTTGTGTATTCAGCCTGTTCTCTTGAATTAAAAACAATAGTCAGAAAAAATAAATAAATAGATAAAAATAAAGTACAAGGGAAGAGACTGGGTGGATAGCTCAGTGGCACAGCACCTGCCTGGCAAACACTGGGTCCTGAATTTGATTCCCAGTAACAACAACCAAATAAAGTATAAGGGAATATATGTAGAGACTACACACAAGTACATCATTTCACATAAATGACTTGTACCCTCATGAATTTTAGTTTATATGTAGGGCGCTAGATGACACTGAAAAACAATGGTGCAGTACATGAAATGTCTTAGTTCCACCCTTTCAAAGCCATAGCGAAAAATGACAGTTTCAACCTGTCAACCTCCCACCTAGATTATTCATTCTATTTTGCTTGTTTTATCACATCCTTTTATTTATCCATCACTCTGTCCACCCATCATTCCATCTTGTTTTTGGCACATTTCAAGGTAAACTGCAAGTATAGTGGCTTCCCTTCTCTGTAACTCCTCATTTAGACCATGATACAATAATCTCCGCCTTCACAAAACTTTTGGAAATTGAATATCATCATATGGTCTCTGTGTCAACTAGTTAAATGCTATTTTAAAATATTTTTCTCTGCATTACTTCAGGTACCATAGTTGACAGTAATTGTTACTTTGTTTCTCTGTTATGTTGTTGAATTTTACCAAATACCTTCGGAATCAAATGAAAATACTACATAAAATAAAACTAGTGTCTATATAATTTTATTTTGCCACTTGTTTTGTCTCTTCTTATTTCTGTGCCAAGCTACTCTTCTAGTCTTAGCTACAGCATGCCGTCTAAGTCCCTGGTCTGGCTTCTTTTGTAATATAAATGTTACATGATAATGCATATATTGATTTTGTCCTAGATATATGCCTTTTGGACCACCACCCTGCATCTCAAACTGAGTGCCTCCTATTTTGCATGAAGCCTACCAGGTGTTTCTTCTTATGGCTGTAAACGGCAAATAACAGATATATTTGTTCAAGTAGGAGACGTGTGTGACTATCCATTCCTATACTCCTCTGGGCTCTACTTATCCATAAAAATATGAATCTCACAACTTTTTTCTAATCTCTCTTAGATCCATTTGGTTTTGTTTTTTTTTCATCCTTACTGACATGTCCATCAAGCCCCAAGAGAATAAACTCGCTGTCTTCTGATAGACACCCTGGTTCAGTCTGCCATGTAGACCCTGAAAATACCTAAGACGGTGAAAGTACATTTGTTTTCTGTCTATAGATCATTCTGCTCTTGTTTTTCACATAATTAATATGTTGGAGATTCTTTTTATTTTGTGAATCATAATCTTTGTAATCCTCCTTGTGAACTCCGTATTCCAAACACTGAATCCCTGAACACACCAGTACCTTTGCACAGATGCCTCCCTGCACCTAAAACATCTTCTATTCAGTTACCTTGACTCACCCACATTCACGTAGTTCCTCCCTGGCCCTCATTGCCTAGTGCTAATATGTACACAATAAATGAATATAAATATAACAGGTGAATACTTTATATTCCTCTTTCTCATTATTTTTTATTCACATATTTTGGTATGATTGTCCATTTATACTTAAATTACCTGTGGAAGATAATAATTTAAGTGTTTAAAAGTAGTTCATAATTTGATATGAATTACTTTTAAAACCACATATAAATTGAATAGAGGAAAAGGGATCCAGAAATATATTTAATCTAAGTAGCAATTAAAAAATAAATAATTCAGATCTAAAAGTAAGTCTCCATTTTCCCGGCATGAAACTAAATTTTGTTCAGGGTTTAAAAGTAGCCACTAGTATACCTCCAAGTCTTGTTAAAAATAAGTTAAATTTTAAGAAGCATATTTCAAGATTTAACTAAAATTATAGCTAAAAACTCATTGGACAAGAGCCTAATTTTCATGATATATTGTTAACAGAAAAGTGGACCTAAAGAAACAAAGCAAAAACAAACAAGCAAAATAACCTGGTATCTTTATTTTATTCTATTGCATTTTTTTATGTATTTAGTATAGAGTCTACAGGGTGTCACTACACAGATTAGACTCATAGTGATCCTCCTGTTTTTCAACCTCCCAAGCACTGGGATTACAGGTGCACACCACCACTCCGAGTCTCATTCACAGTCTCAGTGCACTCTGGGGGCAGGGCTGGCATGGCAGGCCAGGGACCAAACCCCTGGTCCCTGGGTCTACCTAAGCAGGTGCTTTAATCCACTAAGCTATATGGCAGACCCTCCAATATCTTTATTATGCATTCTCTCAGATAACTTCTAAGGAAACTTTACTTGGAACTTTGCTAATGTGCTGCTGCTGTCACACAATATTTACTGTATTGCAGGCCTATTTATTTTACTGAAAATAGAAATAATAAACAAAAACAGGAGGTACTTTAAATTTCAACATTATAAAACATTCGAGAATAAAATAATCTTTCAGCGAATCATTGAGTCTCTGCTTAAGGAGAAATTGCTACTGCAATTATAGGTTAATTTAGATGTTATAGGGAAGAGAGATCAGGCTACTTATAACTGAAGTCATGTGTGTTAAACCAACAAAAGGAATTTTTACTGTCAACTTTACTGAAAATATTGACCTCCAATCAAATTCTGGCTGTTCAACTGGACCTACTTACAATCACTTTCCCCCATCCAATCCTAATTTTTCTGAGTCTGGTTTTACTTTTCTTCACAGCAGTTTCATTTTATAGCATCCTATAAATATATATGTATTTCATTTATGCCTCCTTGCTAGTATATTAGCTACACAAAGGCAGGAAATTTTGTCAATTTTGTTTGCCAATAGAGCTTAGAACCAAGAATATCTATCATACAAAAGTCTTTTTGAATAGAACTAGGGCAAGTCAATCATTCTAAAGAAAAAAAAAATAGCAATGAAGTTTCCTTTTGGTTTAAATACAATAAAATGAGCAAATTGAACTGTATTTGTCCTGGATCATGTCACAATCTAAATTGCTCTACCGTGAGCAGGCATCATGACCCCTATCAATATACATCACCTCAATGCAGCCACAGAAGAGACCATAGCCAATAAATTCTGATTTCTGCACTTTAGAACATTATGGACATTTACTACGTCACTTAAGTAGGTCATTTCATTCCCCAGTTTTAATTCTAAAAGTAAATAATAAAATATTTTAAGGACTGTATGTATGACTTCTAAGATTCTCCAATTAATATTTTTATGTAGAAAATTTAGACATGTTTTATTTCCTGTTTTTATTGAAGATATCCTTCATCTATTGATATTAAAACTGTAGCAAAGTGAGAAAATTGCAATTATTTGACACGACCAGAGTTTACTGTTTGCTTTTCCAGAGATGCATATGAAAAGCTTATAAACAGAAATGCATAGTAAAATTTTCAATGGAGTGAAGCTTTTCAAGCTAATCATTACAAGCCTGAAAGAACATCAATATCTGAGAGATAGAATAACTTCATCCTTTACATATCAAAGTTTAACACCAAAACAACATCAGTGCTACTGAGTATTGTGTTTAATCTGCAATAAATATGTTGTATATGCATCTTTACTGGAAAAAATAAAATGCAAAATGCTCTTAAATGTGTTAGTTTGTATATTTTGAATTTCTTCCTCAAAATTGTTCAATTATTTTTTAAATTACAAAAATGGCTTAGGACACACCATAGTGGATTAAAATATTAATTCTCTCATCATCAGCCACAATGAGATTTAGACAAATGAGGTAAATATTTCCAATGCTACTTTATGAAAGTATCATGAAAAATAAAGCTCATATATGTTAGATATTCCCCATGTGCAATTTGCAAAATATTAAGGGCAATGAACATAATTCAAGAAACTTTTATCTTTTTCTGAGGAAGAAATTGATGCACATTCAATTATAGGTAATCTGGTCATATTATGTTAAGTAGAAGTATCTAAGCACATAATAACAGAAAAGTCCCCAAATGATACAAATACTCTTCCAAGTGTGAGGAGATAAATAGCCCTAGTGTGATTTAATCCCACCACCTCTGCTCCAAGACATCTTGCAATTGATCAAGCTCTCAAAGGGGAAGGATAAAGAGAAGATTATCAAGGCCGCAAGTGAGAGTAAACAAGAAATAAGGGACCATCTCCAAACTCGGGTGACAGAGAATTTCTCAGAAGAAACTTTACAGACTAAGAAGGTGGAAAAACAGAATTTCACAGTCCCAAAGCAGAAGAAATTCTTACCAACCAAAAATATTATAAGCAGTGAAACCATTTTTCAGAAATAAAGGATAAAGACAAAACCTAGCAAAATATCCTACAGGAAATATCAAATGAAGCTCTTTCACCTGAAAGATATGTTAGTAAGAAGAGAGAATCAGATGTTATAAAATTGTCTAGTTAAAGTAACCGTAGAGACAAATTTAGAATGCGTCAATACTGAAAACATGGTATGAAAAACATTCTTATATTAAGACTATAAGATAGTCAGAAGTAATAATTACATTAAAATATTAAGAGATGTGATATAGAAATATGAAAATGAGACATGAAAAATCTAGATGTGGGATAGAAGGGGATACAAATATAGACATTTTAAGAATATTTCTGTTGCTTTTCTTTCATTTCTTGTCCTCATATCAAGTTAAATTGCTGTCATTTTTATATAGCGTAAAAAGATGATCTCTTTCAGTCTCACAGTAAGCACAAGGCAAACATCTATAATAAACAAACTAAAAATAATAAACTGGGAATTAAGATATGCTGCTACGGTATGTTACTTGACCACAAAGTAAGAGTAATAAAGGGAGCAGAAAGGAAATAAAACGCAATTTAAAAATGGCCGTGGCCGACCAGGTAAGGTGGCACAGGCCTGTAATGCCAGTGCTGGGGAGGCTGAAAAGAGGAGGATCACTCTGAGTCTAAGATGCATACTGAGATCCAGTACCAAATCCATTTTTAAAAATGGCTATAGCAAGATGTTACTGAGATATAAGTAACTAAAAATCTCCAATTAAAAGACATAAACTAACTAAATGGATTTTTTAAATGACTTAGTTATACGTTCTTTTAAATAGACCTGAAGAAATCAGGAGTACAATTATCCAAGCTGTCCTGTCCCATTTAAGCCAGCTATTCCTCTCCTAGGTATTTTACAAGAGAACTGAAATCATCATACCACAGAGATAAATGTATACCCATGTTCATAGCAGTGCAATTTGTTATAGCTAAATCTTGGAAAACAACCAAATGTTCAGCAAGTGAGGAATAGATAAAAACATATGGTATTTTTACATAATGGAGTATTACTCAGCTATAAAAAAGATAAATTCAAGGTTTCTGTAGATAAACAGATTCAACTAGAAGTTGCATTGGTAAGTGAACTAAATCAGACCCACATGTGCAAATATCGTATTGTCTCACTAGAGTAAGAACCTAAAAAATTAAATAGAATCTGTAAGGTACAATAGATACATTAAAAGGCACAGAAGTTCAATGAGTAGAAAAAGTGGGATAAGAAAAAGGACAAAAGAAGGGAAAAAGATGTT
>NW_004524841.1:1170797-1175403 GCF_000260255.1 Octodon degus
AAAATGTTTTAAACAAGTTTTAAACCTCCAATATCACCATTAGATGCATAATCCAGCTAGAAAAATCAACAAAAAATGAGGAGAGCTGTGTCACACCATAGAACAAATGGACCTAATAGACATCTGTAGAACTTTCCCTCAAATAGCTGCGTCATCCCATAAATAATCCTGAAGATGGGTCATATAAGACAAGAATCAACATATTTTCAGATCATGAAATCATGTCAAATATCTTTTCTGATCCCAATACAAAAAAGTCATAAACCAATAAGTAAAAAGTTTTAAAACTATGCAAATACATATGAATTAAATATTACACTCTTCAATAGCTGAGGGCTCAAAAATGAAATTGAGGAGTAAACTAAAAGCTTTCTTTATGTAAACAAAATAACACCCCAAAACATGTGAGATATAGAAAAAAACCACAAAGAGTGAAGTGTGTAGCGATTGACATGTACAATGAAAAAGCAAAGACATCCGAAAAAATGAACTTATCGCTATATTGTAAAGAGCTATAAAATTGAGAACAAAAGAAGCTCAAAATTGTAGTAAAGAAAAAAAAAACAGAGAAGAAATAAACAGATTAAAGTAGTGACTAAACACACACAAAGTACAAAACTCAGTGATATCAAGAGCTGGTTTTTCAAGAAAGATAAAATAGAGAAATGCTTAGGTAGGTGAAGAAAAAATGAAGACTACTAAACTGGAGATAAAAAGAAGACATTATGGCTGACAACACAAAAATGCAAAAGATCAGTATTTTTGTGCACAACTCTATTCCAACAAATTTGCTATTCTAGAGGAAATGACCAAATTTTATGACATGTGCTTGTAATCAAAACTAAATAATAGGGACTGGGAGATAGCTCAGTAGAATAAGTGTTTGCTTGGTAAGTGCAAGGGCATGAGTTCAATCCCCAGTTCTACCAAAAAAAAAAAAAAAGACTAAATAATAGAAAAAGAGATAAATATAACAGAACAGCATAAAATAAAATAATTGAATGAGTAATAAAACTCTCCCATCAAAGAGTTCAAGACCAATAGTTTCAATGTGCTCTACTAAACATTTAAAGAACAAGTGCACTGATTTTTCTTCATTTATTAAAATAAATCGAAGACAGTTCCTTTAAATTCATCTTATACAACCAGCTTTACTTTCATACCAAAACCAGATGCGAACAAAACAAGACAAATAAAAATGGGAACCGTAAACCAATATCTTCAATGAGTAAACAGGCAGAACTCCTCAATAACATCTTAACAAATAAATAATACGTTATTATTTATTTGTAAATAAATCCAACAATACATTAAAAAGATTATTCACTATGAACAAGTGGAAGTCACCTGTGTGCTACTCCATAAATCTGTTAGACTACCTTAACAGATGAAGGACAAAATCATGTGATTCACTCAATATATATATAGAAAGGAAACTTGATGAAAATTTAATAAGCATCTACTCATAGTTTCTTGCTGATTGATGTGGAATTTATATTTTTCTTTTTCTTTTTTATTAATATTTTAGGTAAGGGTCTACAGGATTTTCAGAGTGCTCAGGGTGTTCATTCCGATCTCACTACTAGATCAGACTCATAGTGATCCACCTGTTTACAGCCTCCCGAGAGCCGGGATTACAGGCGTGTGCCACCACTCCCAGTCTCAATTGCTGTCTCAGCATGTTCCTGGGGTCGGGGCTAGCATGGCAGGCCGAGGGATCAAACCCTTGGCCCATGCTCCAGCTTTAATCTGCTAAGCTATTTGGCTGGCCCTTTTATGTGGAATTTAAATATGATTTTAGTAGCTGTATATGAATAACATGCTACTCTGTGGTGGGTTGTCATGATTAATTTTATGTGTCAACTTGGCTAGTTCATGTTACATAGATACTTGGCCAAATATCTCTTTAAATGTCTCTGTGAAGGGAATTTTTAGATGAAAGTAGCATATAAATCAGTAGACTTTCTCTAAAGCAGGTTATTTTCCTTAATGGTATGTGGGTCTCACTCAAGGACTTCAATAGGATGTAACAGTTTACTCCTAAGGAGCAGAAATTTAAGGATTTAGATTAACTTCATACTTGCACTACAAGATCAAATCTCCCTAGGTTTCCAAATTTTGGACTTAACAAACCTCCATAATCCCATGAGCAATTTCTTATAGTTCTCTCCCTACAAACACAGATGAAAACAAAATTACATTCACGAACACATAATATTTTTCTTTCTGGAGAGTTTTGACTAATGCAATATTGTCAGATAAATTACCACCAATAAGTTTGCACATAAATATGCCATGCTTTTTCTTTTCTTTTCTTTTCTTTTCTTTTTTCTTCTGTATTTAGAACAGAGTCTACAGTGTCTACAGGGTCTCACTACATATATCAGACTCGTAGTGATTCTCCTGTTTTCAGCCTCCCAAGTGCTGGGATTACAGGTGTATGCTACCACACCCAGGCTCCATCATTGTCCCAGAGTGCCCTTCAGGCGGGGTGGCGTGGCACACTGGGGATTGGACCCTAGCCACTGTGCTCTGCCTAAGAAGGTGCCTTAGTCGGGTCAGCCATCAGGCCAGCTCTACTGTGCTTTTTCTTGATATGGATATTTAGTTGATTCTACTATTTTTCATTACAATGCTATTCTAACACTGTTTCGAAAACCTTCTTATTAACTCCCACAACATCACTCAACAGCATCCCCCAGCAGTGTTTCCTGATATTACCCCTGTGGTCAAGTCTGCATTATTTGTTATTGCTGTACCTATGTCAAGGATTGTGTGTTATACATTATTAAACCAAATTCTAATTACCAATTTTATTCATGATAACCTTTAGTGTCTTGTTATCTCTTAAGCTGATCTCTTAAATCCTTTACTTCTTTAGTATTTTCCATGCTTGTGTTACTTTTCTATATGCGTTCGTTCTTATGAGTGCTGAATGAAATAAATGCAGAAAATTCTTTCATTCATCGCACAGTTCTCCATGCTAATTGTACTGATACTCATATGATAACCTGGTGTTCTGGTTATTAATGGACTAGGCCTTCTAGGTGATATTAATGTGCTTTATTCCATTATCTGTGTAGTACCACAAGGTTTTCTTCCAGGATAAGAGAGCAACACTTTATATCATAAGATATTTTTGTCACTAAACCATTCCATTTATGGCTGAGACTGAGTCAGACACAGACAAGGAAAAACGTCAAAGTAACCATGGAATGGGATGTGTCCATGATGCTTAATCAACAATATAGGCAAGACTAAAACTACCTACATTATGTCATCTGAATGCAGCTATATATGCATGAATCTGGCTCTTTTCCAACATTAGCTTGGGTTTTATGAAACCACTAGATTATAATTTAATAAATATTCTGCTAATTTGCCACCTCAGCAAGCCAGTCTTTTCTTTTCTAAGTCATTCTGATCTAATATATCTTTGCTATTTTGATAGCATGAACTTCCTTGACTCTGTTTCCTGTAGGTTTTACGGAACTATTCTGGGATTCATGACAGTAAATGATAGAACTGATAAAGAATTTGTATTGTTTTAAAGGAAATAATTTATATTAATACAATCCTTACCTTTACTTATAACTAATGCAACTCCAACATAGATTCAAAGTGGTGTGTAATACTGGAATGAGTTAAATAACAAATTTTAAAAATAAGATATTTCAAAAAATAGTAGTAGAGAGTATTCAAGGATTTCAGACATACAGAAGTAAAGTTTAAAATATATTTCCATTAGTGAACTCTTAGCAACTTCCCTGAAATCTTACCAATTTATAAAACCTATCTTTTTATTTATTATTCCAATAGAGTACATTTTATCCTTTTTTTTTTCGGAACTGGGGATTGAACTCAGGCCTGTGTGCTTGCCAGGCAAGCACTTACTCTACTGAGCTGTCTCCCCGGCCCCTAGAGTACATTTTAAAAATAAATCTGTGTGGCGATTTTTTACGTGTGATTTTTTTAATGAGATTTCCCAATTTCTAAATAATCAACTTATAGACACAATTTCCTGAAAACAGTATATATATATAATCTTTTCATATTTGCACGTAAAGTAGATAACCTTTAGAATATTTATCCTACCCATTACTACCCTAAATTATATAAACTAGACAAAAATAAAGCTCAATTTGTTCATGTTCAATATGAGTAAGTAGTAATGCAACTGTACTAACTACTTATAATTATTACATACATGAAATTTCCAAAGACTTGTATAGATTTCATTTGAAGATATTATTGAACATATAAATCTACATACAGAATATGAACAGATAATATGATTCCCAACTATATATCTCATTGTTTAAAGCATCCTCGATTAGATCTAAGTATTCACAATTCCATAAATATTTATTTAACTTTCCAAAGAATAATAACTTTGGGGTAATAGGTTTAGTGAAAATTGATAAAGCTCTACACGTCAAGGTTAAATAACCTTGGAATGTAACCATTCTGAGAGTAGCTGAGACTATATATTCAACACCTTTGAAGTATTAGACTATCTCTGCATATAGTAAGCCATTAGTTTCTGAAAATTTGTTTTATAATGACTAGTACTACAATGCTAATGATAAAAAGTATCTCAAATTAC
>NW_004524841.1:1175668-1201905 GCF_000260255.1 Octodon degus
AATAAATAAATAAATAAATAAATAAAACGTATCTCAAATTAATGCTCATGTAAACATCACACAGAGAAAATCTGAAATTTTGCTGTACTATTCAGTCATTCCAAGGTTTTGTTCAGAGAAACTATGCAAAGTTGAGCTGTGTTGCAGAGTTAAAAAGCAAACTATCTGTCTCCAATAGGTTCCCCAAACATGCAAAATAAAAACAAGCATTCCGAGAGTCATTGTTGCATAATTATATTAGCTCTTCTGTGCAGAATATGTCTTAATGTTTTCATCAGGGATTAATACGTGGCAGCTCTTCTCAATTTCAGAACCTACATCATTAAGGAAACTTCAGAAAATTTCTATTACAGATGCCTAAAACTTAAGCAAATTGCACTTTCACTATGTAAGTACAGTAGGTGTGCACTTCACTCTTAAATTCTACTCAGTTTTTGAAATATTCTAGATAGGATAAAGAAGCAGTTTTAGTTTATTCTTTCCTCACTTAAAGCAAGGAACTAAGGTTCTGAATAACTATAGTCAGTAATATATATGCTACATTTCAGTTAGATGTCACACAGGTTTCCCTTATTTTCTATTTCAGCAATGACACACTGCTTAATGATATGAAACTGTGAATGATACCTGTTGATATTATTAACATTACATATGAAGTAAATACCTATAAATATAATGCCAATCACTTGCCATTTTCCTCTCGGCTGAACAATTTTCCCAAGTCATGCAGAACCTTTGTAAAATTTCTTAATAAGTTATATTTGTCCTTCCTCTATGTTGTTAAACACATTCTATCTATGACTAAAGGATAAACCCCATTTCTACCCATTTCTGATTTCCCTTTTAGATTGGGCTTGAGTCCTGCATTTTCTCACAAGCAGTTCCTATCTCAGCTCCTAATGCAATGGAGGTTCGGAGTCCTGGGTGCCTAGGGTTTGTGATTCTGAGCCTATTTAATTTTGGCCTAATTAAGCTTGAGGCAGAATTGTGTATGCAATTCATGTGATTACTGTTAGTTTTGAGTAAAACACCATAGCTCTTAGAAGGCTTAATGCAAGTGCATCATGCATAGATTAGTAACATCCAAATTGGTTTAAATCCTAAGCCACTACTTCAGATGTGAAGACCCACTGTGGCCCTATAGAAGAGTTTTCCAGGACCTAAGAATTTGAGCACATAATGCAGTTGAATAATAAATGTTCTTAATCTTATTCTCATAAATTGAAGAACTGCAAATAAGTCTTAAAGCTCCTTATAGAAGAGTGGCAATAAAAATGATGTAATATTTTTAAAATAAAATAAATATTTTATATCCATTTCACTGAACAGTAGAATAGCACCGGGCCACTTCTACGATCATAATTTTTCTATGACCTTGACCATATTTGACTGAAAGATCAATATATACAGGTAATACAAAAACAAAACACAGAGTAATCACCAAATTTTAATAATCCAAAAATATATTTACTCTCTGAATGAATGCTTTTCAGAATACTGAGGACAAATACACAAATGTAAATTTGCTAATACCCTAGCTTTATTTCTTTCAGTTCTACTGTATACCCAATGCTTGCAAAGGGAATCTGGCTGAATTATCAATAGATGTATGGAAATCTGAAAGAATTTGGTAAAATAATTTCACAAAAAAGTAAACGATAATTGTTTTTTTTTTGGTTGGGAAGACTAATTTCTTATCTTAGAATGCTTTTAAGCTGAGAACAGTTGAGAAGGTAGAATCAAAAGTTCCCATATACAACAAATCCAGGTTTATCTACAATTAATGTATTAGGATGATATGTTTGTCATACCTAGATTGATATTGATATATTTTATTTAGGTAAAATCTATAATTTTTGCAAATTTCTATAAGCTTTACTAATTTCATTTTTCTGATTAATATGTCTTTTATTTATTTTTTAAATTAATTTTATTAAAAAACAAATAGGAATGAGAAAGTTTCAAAACAGGTTAGTAGGAAAGTTACAGGATGTCTTTTTTTCTTTCTTTTCCTTTTTTAATTTTTTCCATAATTTTATTGAGAAACAAATAGCAATGAGACAGTTTCAAATCAAATTGGTAGAACAGTTCCAATAATTAACACATTGCATGCTCTCTTCCCAGTGGTTATTTGCTATAAAGATGCAGACATGATATCCTATTTACAAACACTATTAGAATAAATTCATCTATTCATTAAGAGAATGTAACTATATATCTATCCTAACCATTTTGAATACACAGATACAAAATAGACATTCATCTGTATTCCCTTTATTGTTTAGTTCCATCATTTGAATATTATAGGTATGTTAACTCAGAAAAATATTCTAAAAGAGTCCAGTAGTCCATAATAGTATTGGATGTTCCTCTTGACTGGCAGTGTCAGAAACTGTTAACAAGAGTCTCCTACAGCTAAATGTTGACACCATGGTTTTACATCTTATACTTTGTTTTTATACTTTTCTTCTGGTTGGTTAAGACCAAGATAAAGCAAGACCTATGTAACAAAAGTTGTAGCTTTTGGATCTGATAAGGTTAGTCAAATCCCTTCAGGATTTATCCTGAGATCCTGTACCTCAGATTGTAGATCCTTTGTCAGTGTCAGCCATGTGGATGAGTCACAGCCATTGCTTGGCCAATGTACTCTCTGTGAAAGCCTGAGAGAATGTTTTCTCTCCATGTGACTCTCCATAGGCACACTCTACATCATCAATCACTTTCCTCTTTGGCCCCATAATCTCTTTTATCAGAAAATTTGGGACATTACTGAGTTACATGACGTTACAGTACAAGTTCTCATATGTCCTGAGTCTTAATTGACCTTAGAAGGCTAGGGCCAAAATGTAGGCTTTCGGGGCTGGTGAGATGGTTCAGTGGTCTGAAGCACCTACTTAGAACAAGCTCAGCAAAGCACAGGGACCGTGGTTCAATCCCCCAGCACCACATGCCAGCCAGCCCCTCCCCCTGGTGGACTGAGCTGGCCACACACACACACACACACACATAAATTTAAAAAAAAATGTAGGCTTTCCACGCGGCCCTCCTTTTTCTCTAATTTTGGTCTACAAACTTAGATTGTTAACCCTCCAGAAGAGAAGCATATTGTCATTACCATACAACCTAGGCTGTTAAGCTTAACATCATATCATAGTGATATATGTGTGCCTATGTTTATAGCAGCACAATTTGTGATAGTCTTTTTTTCTGATGGGATAAAGAAGCCCACCTAAGATTTTAAGCTAAACTCAGTTACGTTTCTTCAAACTCTTCTGGAGTATAATAGCTTCCTATACTGTTTTGGATTTGAGGGACCTTGACACTTTTGAAGAGTTTTAGACAAGTATTTCTACAATGTCCCTGATTGGGTATTTCCTGTTTTTTGGGGTTTTTTGTTGTTGTTGTTGTTTGTTTGTTTTGTTTTTTCTTTTCCTTTAATTTATTTGGTACAGGGTCTCACTAATCAGCTCAGATTGCTAGTGGTTCTCCTGTTTTCAGCCTCTCCAGTGCTGGGGTTACAGGAGTGTGTCACCACACCCAAACACCGTGGCTGGCTCAGCATGCCTGGGGGTGGGGCCTGCATGGCATGTGGTACCAGGGATCAAACCCTGCTCCCTGCACTTGCCTAAGCAGGCACTTAGTCTGCTGAGCTATCTCACTGGCCCTTGTTTTTCTGATTAAACTGAAGCATAAATATTTTGAAGGAGAGGAGACCACAGAATTGGTTATTTTCTTCACATCATATGAAGGATATACTTAATATTATTTAGCACTATGGATGCTGATCACCTACTTCAGGTAGCATTTATCCTGTTTCTTCACTGTAAATTTATTCTTTATCTCCTTTCCCTATATACTTGGAGGGGGCATCACTATCAACAGCTCACATTAAGGTGTGAGAAGGAATTATGATCCACCTATTTAAGGATGGGTCCTTGTATAAAATAATTGATTTTACCTATTTAATCACTTATGTCACTATGGATATTTATTTTATATTCCAGGTTATAACGTGAAGCAATTATTTTGCTGTTGCTCAAATTATACCTACCACCTCAGAGGACTCCTGTAATTGGTACATGATGTCCCTTTGACAATCTCAATTAGTATGGCTTGAAGAAGGTACTATTGTTTTGAAAGGGAGTTTTTGTGGTTTTAATTTGGCAGCACTGCATTACTTTCTGGGGTACTAGGATGCCCCACGTTCCCTTTCTATATTCTTAGTTCTTGCCCTAGAATTACCTATTTCTCTCATTTCCCCTGATTCTATTGTTAGAAAATGATATTAGGAATGAAGATATGGGTTCTGTTGACATTTGAGTGTCATTTCTAGGTGTTCTTTGATAATGCAGAAACCCAATATATGTGTAGACATGTTACACATGTATGCTGCACACCCCTATATATTGACACTCTATCTCTGTCCTTCTGTATTGATATTAAGATAAACTTAAATCCACATTGATGTTTCCAACTCTAATTCATTACCACAAGGAACTGTTTAGCCTCATGCCCTTGTTCAACTTTAACTTTTCCCATCAACAATAACTCCCACCATCTATCATACATTGAATTTTCAACTCAAGGATATATATTATGTTTTGGGAATGGTTAATATATACTCCAATGAGAACAGAATTTATTCATTAAAAATATGCCTTCAGCAAGGAATAGTGGTGAAGGCCTAGAATCCCAGTACTTGGGAGGCTGAGGCAAGAAGATTGCTGAGTTTGAAGCTATTCCAGGCTATACAGTGAGTCTGAGATCATTGTGAATTACAGAGTGAGACCCTGTCTCAAAAAAGTAGAGACTCCTCAAAAAACTAGAACTGGAAATCCCATTCAACCCAGCTATTCCCACTGTGGGTATTTTCCCAAAAGAACTGAAAACATCATACCATGGTGATATATGTGCACCCATGTTTATAGCAGCACAATTTGTGATAGCCAAATCTTGGAAACAACCAGTGTCCATCACCTGAATAAGTCGTGAAAAAGATGTGGTATTTTTATTCAATGAGTACTACTCAGCTACAAAGAAAGACAAATAGGACAAATAAAAAATAAATAAAATTCTGCCTTCTCCATTCATTCCAAAGTTAGGTCGGTGTGACTTCCACCATGCCCTTCAATAAGTTTATTTCAATAATTTGTAGTACTTTTAAACTTCTTTTACAATAGTAAGAATTCTATCCTGTAATCACTTGAACAGTCTAAATTATTTTAAAATTCTACATCTGAGTTGCTGCACTTAGCATTATGGTTTCAAGGCACCACCATTTTCCTAAAACTGACTCAAGTCATTTGAGGAAATATCCTTTGTTATGACAGTTATGACACTCTGTATTTATATGACATTTTTCCTCTCTTTGAATTATTAGATCACTGAATATAGAATTCAAGGTTGTTTTTCCTTTTCTTTACAATAATTTAAGTACAGTAATTTTTTCCATTCTCTTCTCACCGGCATGGTTGCTGATGAAAAAATAGTAATTCTCATACTTGATCCTCCATAATAAAAAGTATTTTCTTTATCTAACTTTCTTTGAGATTTTTTTCTTTACTTTTCTGAAGTTCTAAGACATAATTATGGGTATTAATGCATGCACCCATATGTGTAGTAGTTGATATTCTATGCAGTGCTTAAAATATCCTATTAGAACCTAGGGGTACTATCAACTATTACTTTTTTGATGTATTTATTGCAGCGTCTATAAAGTCTACAGGATCTCACTACACAGATTGAACTCATAGTGATCCTCCTGTTATCAGCCTCCTAAGCACATGACTCTTAAGACATCTACAATAAATTTGGATATCTTTAATGTTAATCTGACTCCAACTTTGTTCTATTTGCACTGTGTGACAAAATCATACTGTGTTGCCTTTGAAACCTAAGTCCTATTTTAGTTAAGATTGAATGAAAGTTAGTTGAATCCATTTTATAGGACCCACCTTTATACTTGTTTTGTGAACAGAATAGATCACCTATCTGAAACAAATAAAGTAAAATGTAAACCTTTTAAATCTTGAATGAGTACCTGAGGAAAAAAGTACTAGGGGATTTCAATGAACACAGGAATACCACTGTTCAGGTAGAGATGGCTTTCCTTCTTGTGCAAAGCACACTGAACAGAGGTGAACCAGAGCAAAGCAAGTCACTTCAGGGAGAAGTGAGGCAGAATTACTACAGCAGTTGGCCTAGGTAATACACAAAGTAAGAGGCTACAATGTTGAAGGCATCCATGAGGTCATGAACACATTAATATCTCATTCATTTGGTTTCTCCTTCTTTGAAATGAATACTTTGGTCATTTTTTTAAAAATCTATCTCTTTTGTACACTAAGTAGTAAAATTCTGGGATGTGAAGGGAGGAGTATTTTTGACTCTGTATGCAAGACAAGGAGATGTTAAACTTGACAGCAAATATTACTGCGGGCTCACAAGCACTGTGGTTCAATGTTCTTCATGTAAACTGAAATACTAATAAAGAACATCAATGATTCCAAAAAAATAAAAATAAATAAAATTTCTTTTCTGAGAAAACAGTGTCAAACAGGATAATGGAGTGCATGAAAGTCTTTGGCTTGGACCGGGGGAGATAGCTCAGTAGAATAAGCATTTGCCTGGCAAGCACAGGGTCCTGAGTTCAATCCCTGATACTGCAGAAAAAAAAAAGAAAAGAAAAAAAGAAAGCAAGTCTTTGGCTCTAAGACCTTCTGCTACCAACTTAACATTCCTTTTACTTCTAGTTTTAAGGGATATTGGGAACATTTGTCTAATATTTTATAGAATGTATTTGAATTTCAATGAGTTTTACCAAATTAATTTTCTTTCCTTTCCTTTTCTTTTTTTTTTATTGAACTCAGGCTCTTGTGCTTGCCAGGCAAGCGCTTATTCTACTGAGCTATATCCCCAGCCCCTCAAATTAATTTTCTATGTTGATAAAATTTTTAATTTATAGATTATCAGATCCGATGTAGAAATAAGTATTTTTATTTGGAGCATATATAAACATAACTGAATACAAACGTATCAACAGAAACAATACAATTTGATTATGAATAGAAGAACCCCACAGAACCTCAAAGAATAGTCTTGTGGTATAAATTAGATAGCACAATTTTGGAGGAGTGGAGATACAATTCAGTGTTAGAATGCTTGTTTATGATACCAGAGATGTGGGGTTCAATTCCCAGGAACACATACAAATAAAATAATAAAATATTCATAATTTCATTGACAATTTGACTATTATCTTATTAGAATTTCAGATATGGGGACAGGGAGATAGCTTAGTAGAATAAGCGCTTGCTTGGCAAATGCAAGTTCCTGAGTTCAATCCCGGGTACCACCCTCCCCCAGAAAAAAAAAAAGAATTTCAGATATGATACCTCATAGAAGGAAAAAAAAGTATGCATATTACACTGAAAGAGTACACTTAAATGTAGCAAGACAAAATCCGTTGGCTATTTGAAGTTACTATAGCTGTGTGGTATGTAATATATTTAATCCTTCCAAAGTCGACATGGATGACTCTATTCCTGTTAAAATCATGTCACTTAAGGATATAGTAATAAAAACAGTGGTTGTGATTACAAATATAGAAGAAGGAGAATTCTTTTTCTGGCACTGATAGGATACAGATTCAGATGTCCCCATGAACATCCCTGAGAGTTAATGATCATAAATTGAAAGAAGTGTTTTGTATTTTGAATCTTATACACTCCTATCTAATTGCTGGCCTCCGTGGAACACAAACCTGATAGCTTAGACCATTGGAAGATGGAAAACCAAACAGGACACTTTCCAGAACAGAGTCCAATTCTCAGGGCAGAAATTGTAGTGGTAGACATAACTACCACTACAAAGCAAGGGTTATTCTACTAGATAACAACTTGGTAAGAAGCACAAACTAACCAGTCTGTGAGGTCAGCTCAAGCAAGAGGAATAGGAAATATCTCTGTGGTTCTAGCCTGTAATTCAACCTTGGGCTGTGATTCTCTTTTGCATGCCAGCAACGTCGCGAGTACAACACAGAAGCAGAAGCACAGAGAATAAAATCAGATGACAAAGAAGTGAAGGACTCTGCAAACAAAATAGGTGAGAAGCAGGGACAATATCTAGGTACCAAACTAATAATCAATAACTGAGGAATGTTAAATGTGCAGAGTGGAGTGTGCACCAGCTGGTGTCTTGAAGCATTACAGGGAGGGCACATTATGTGAGCAGAGCAGCCAGACCCACATAACCATTGTGGATATCACCTTTGCTCCAGGCTGGCATTTATGTCAATAGACAGTCTGGACTCTGTTTCTGCAGGCCTAGAAGAGAACTATGCAAACACAAAGGCTAGTCAAGTGAGAATAGAGCCTGTTATCTCAGAGTTTGCCACACTTAAGGAGCCAGAATCTATAATTTAAATCTGGTAAAGGCTAAAGGAAGGCATAGGAAACATGAGCAAGAACAATACTGGAAGGAAAGAGGCTTCAGTGTGCTCTTAGCTTGTTTAAGAAGTTGTGTCTGGGCTCCTTAGAAGCAAGGCATAATGTGGGATTCATTTAGGGGGTGTTTCCAAACTGATCAGGTGGGCCCAGCTTTAGAAGTAGGTATAGAGTTGGAAGTCATCATACAGGTCCTAGACAAATTGTTGCAAAAGTTTTGACCTGACTTCTCCAGCCGGTGGCTGCTGAGATCCCTGCTAGTTCCTATGCGTCATGTGTTGTACACTTCTGCCTACAGTCCATTTGCATGTTTAGCATTTCAGTATATTTTTCCAGAGGGGAAAAAAAACCCTTTTGTCAAATTTGGAAACATGTTTTAGAAACATATATATCTAAATTATAATTAAATATGTACGCATTGCTGGAAGAGATTAAGATAATCACACTACAAAGCATCCTTACATCAGAGCACTTGAGGTTCTCCAAAGAAATAGATCCAGAAGGACCTGTAGAGAAGAATGCACACAATGAAACACATATATCTGTGACATATTTCAAGGAATGACATTAGCCTAAGGATTGGCTTATAAAATGCATAGAACATGATGGTAGCAAAGAATTCTCAGGTGGGAAGTGAGACTGTAGTTGTCAGGGTGAATTTATTTTTCAATTCTATTTTTTAGCTATTTATTTATTTGTACATATTTGTAAGTAAATTTCTTGTAGGAAATTGGTACACATTAGTAACAAATATTAATTCATTTTTTTCATCTTTTTCCCTCCCTTTCCTCCTCCCTCTATCCAAGATCTGTCATTCTGTCTGTCATTCATTCGCCTTTTATTTTGCATTTTATGTATACACTGGCTTTCTCATATAAAAGAAATCATGCACTATTTGATCTTCTGTGCCTACTGTATTTCACTTAGCATTATGGTTTCAAGGTGTATCCATTTTCCTACAAATGACTAATGTTTATCTTTCTTTACAGCAGAGTGGTATTTCAGTGTGCAAATACCATATTTTATTTATGCACATTCCTTGTGTACATTCTATTTATCCACATTCTTCTGTTGATGACCAAATAGGCCACTTCCAAGATTTCTCTCTTGTGAATATCAACATGAGTATGTGTGTATCACTACAATATGATGTCTTTAACTCTTCTGTAAATTTACCTAGAAACAGCTGGGTCAAGTGGAGTTTCCCATGTCAAATTGTAAAGCAGATCCACACTTATTTCCATCATAGTGTCCTAGTCCGCATTCCCACCAAAAGTGCAAAAGTGATCCTTTTGGCCACACTCATGCTTACCAGCATTCACTATTACTTGCTATCTTGGCTGTAGCTATTTTGTCTGGCATAAAATGGTATCGCAGGGCTTTGCCAGTTGAATTCCTGTAAGAGTAAGTGATGATGATCATTGTTTCACGTAATTATTTGCCATTTGTGCTTCTGTGATGTTTCCATTCATTTCACTCACCCACTTTGTGATTGGATCTTTTATTTTTGGGTTCTAATTTTGTTGAGTTCTTTATCTACTCTACATGAGTTCTCTGTCTGAGGAAGGGCTGACAAAAGATTTCTATAGCATTTTTCTGCTACATTGTCTACATTCTGTAGCATTTTTCCTCCAGTGGTTACTTCTTTTGATGTACAGAGCTTTTTAAGTTAATATGCCTCCATTTGCTGATTCATAAGTCTCTTTTCAGTGAAACTAGGGTTTTGTTCAGAAAGTTCTTTCCTATGACTATGATTTAAGAGTTTTACCCAGTTTGTTTTCCAGAAGGTCAATGTTTTCATTTTAACATTTAGCTGTTTGACACACTGTGATTTTAGCTTAGTACAAGGTGATTCAATCGTCTGTATGAATAGCCAGTTTTCCCATTTATTGGGAAAGGTCATCATCCTCCAGTGTATCATTTTGGCACTTTGTCAAAGATCAGATAGTTGAATGTGCTTGTAGTTGTTTCTGTATCTTAGTCTGTTGCATTGATTAACATGTCTGCTTTGTGCCAATATCATGCTGTTTTCTTCACAGGAACTTCGTAATATGACTTCATAATCTGGGTTCTGATGTCTCTTACTTTGCTATTTTTACCCATTATTGCTTCTACTATTCTGAGTCTCTTCTAGTTTCATGAATTTTAGGATTGCTTTCTCCAGTTTTGTGAAGAATGCTGTTGAAATTTTTACAAGGATTGCATTAAATTTGCATATTAATTATGGAAATATGAGCCATTTTGACTATATTGGTTCTAGCTACCCAGGAACAAAGATATATTTCCATTTTCTGATGGCCACTTTGATTTTACTTTTCCAAGTTCTATAGTTTTCATTGTAGAAATATTTTAGTTCTTTAGTTGGGTTCATTTCTAGTTCTATATATATCTTGGTGCTACTGTGAATTTTTTTTTCCTAATTTCTTTCTCAGTGAATTCATTACCATATGCTGGAATGCTATTGATTTTTTGTGTTGATTCTGTATCTTCGTGCATTTCTGAATTTGGTTATTAATTCTTTTGGTGGATGTTTGTGTCTTCTATGTAGAGAATCATATAATCAGCAAATAACATAATTTGACTTCTTCCTTTTCTATACATATCCCTTTCATTTATTTTTCTTACTGCTCTTGTTGTTGTTTTGAGTATTATGTTGAACAGGAGTAGTGACAATGAACATCCTTCGCTTGTTCTTGACCTTAGAGCACAGACTTTCAGTTTTTCTATATTTATACATAATGTTAGCAGTAGATGTGTTGTATGTCTTTTATCAGATTAAGATGGGTTTTATACATATTTTCTTTGGCATCTTTATCATGAAAGGGTGCTGTATATTGTCAATGGCTTTTTTTGTGTCTACTAAAATAAGTATATGATTTTTGTCTTTGTTTCTGTGCATGTGATATTATTCACTTATTTATTTTTATATGTTGAAGTATCTTTGAATTCCTGAGACGAAGTCTACTTGCTCAGGATAGATGATCTTTTCAATGTTTTATTGCAGTCTATATGCCAGGAGCTTGTTGAGTATTTCTGTTCTATATTTGTTAAACATATTGTCTATAGTTTTTTTTTTTTGTTTGTTTGTTTGATCCCGGTCTGGTTTTGGAATCAGGGTATGGATAGCTTTTAGAATAACTTCAAGAGTACTCTTTCCTTTAAATTTTATTTAAAAATTTAAGGAGTAATAGATGTTAGGATTTCCCTAATGTTTTGTAGAGCTCAGTATTGAACCCATTTAGACCTATATATGTTTTAATTGATATAGGTTGTTATTGCCTCAATCTCATTAGCTATAATTGGATTATTTCAGATTTTTAAATGGTTTTAGCTTTGGCAATTCATATATCTAAGAATCTGTAAGGCAATGAAACTACACTGCACTCTACATGGGAATTAATTCCACTGACTATATTTTATTTATTCCTCATAGAATGAACTCATTTTCATATATTTTGCTCTCTTCAGATTTCTCCATATTTAGTAGATCATGAATAGGTATCACACTTTCAAATATCCCCCAACATTTGAAAAGGTTTCCACATAATGTTAGAAACCATGGGGAAACTACCCGCTCGGGCTCCCCTCCTGTCCCTCTCTTGTACAGGAGCTTTCTTTCTCTCAATAAATATATTGTGCTCATTAAAAAAAATAAACCAGATTTTATTTTTGGCAAAGAAGTGTAGTTAATTCCTATACATTAAAAAATGAACTTAAAATATTATTTCATCTACAATGTACAAACACCAAAATTATTAAATGAACATGTAAAAAACTTTACAAAACGTGATAATAGTGTACTTACTAAACCTTCCTCTAGAAACAAAATAAAATCTATTTACTTTCTTTCTCTATCATTATCTCTCTTTGCAAGATAAATTTAATTGCATAGTTATCTAACTTTGATACCAGGGATCAAACTCAGGACCTTGCGCTTGCTACAAAGGTGCATATGCCACGGAGCTATCTCCCAGCCCTACTAACTTTGATAGAATCAGGCATTAGATGTTTTCTTTGTAACACTGCCAATTCTTTATATTCTTATAGATAATAAAAAGGTGTGGTCAAAGTATGGAATAGCTTAGGGTAGAAAGCAAGAGGATAAGAATAAAGAATAATTGAAGAAACAAAACATTCTTGTAACAGTGGATAGAAGACAACAGAAAAAAATATGTGCAGGTAATTTTTTTTTTCTTTGCAAAAGACACAAGCAGGCTACCATAGTAAGGAAGAAGAACTTGAACTTATTTTAATTGTGGCTCCAAATAAACAGAGTGTTTCTAAGTGTTCAATTTAGCTGGTCCTAACACTTATGAGAAAAAGCACTGGAAAATTCTCTACTAGGGCCATGTGGACAGGAATTCCAAACAAAGGGTCTGTGAGAACTAACAAATGACTCTTTTCAAAAGTACTTTGAAAAGTAAAGATCAGTATTCTTTGAGCTCTGGAGTGTTTTCATGAAGTCCCCAGTTTACTAAATTATATTTCAATCCCTTTCTTTTTATAATTTTAAAATTTTAACAATGACTAGTATCTATGGGTAAGCTAAGAAAAATAAAACATGTTGAAGTACAATGGCCACAAAAAACCCAATTACACAGAAGCCTCAAGGTTTCTGCAGTGGTTTCATGAGCAGTGTTCTTTCCTGGGTGAGATAATTCCAATTGTTTCTAGAATACATACCTGGGCAGTGATGCTCTATATCTCAGATGAATAGTGCTGTCCCACCCTAAATCTACACTGTTACTAATTACCTTTCTTTTAACCTTTACACTGAGTCAGGTATCATTCTGCAAAACCTTAACATTTTACAAGAGGGTGGAAATCTCCTGATTTAACAAATAGAGATGGTTTTAATTTGAATATAGTAGTCTTTTGGTGACCATCAATAAAATAAACATACATGTTAATCATTACTAAAAAAGCGTTATTCTTTACATTTTAACTGCAATTTCAATAAAAGTTTTGTTTTTCATCTAATTATCAACTCGTATTAAAAGGCTTACATGAAAATGACTTCTCAATCCAAAAACAAAAATATGAGGGTACTTAGAATGGGCGTGTTATTTTTAAGAACCCCAAATGTTGACTTTTCTTTCTCAAATATTTGTTTTTCTCCCTTTTTCTGCAGACATTTTATTTTTTCTGCTTGCAGTACCTTTTTCTCTGTCCCTGTATATTATTTAAACCTCTCCAGTCCTTACCCACTCTCCCAAAGGCTTGGAACTGTTGTCTGACAAATCACCTGCAGCTCAGCAAACTCAGGTCTGTGTATCTGTAGGGAGCCCTCCTCCTGCTGTCTGAAAAAAAAACCAAAATCATTAGGTTTTATTTTTTTTAATTATGCTATTCTGCCTCCTGCTGATATAATCTGGTACAGAATATAGGTAGGAACTGCTGCCATAGCATAATTAAGTGGAAGACTCTAACAACAGAACCCCTGACTATACCAATTTAAAATGCTTTTAAATAAACACATCTCATATGAAAGATGCATAGTACTCTTCATAAAAGAACCATCAAAACATATGTTTGCTGTGTATCTGAAGCACTTATTCTAGCTTCATCGAAGGAAGAAGAAAAAAGGCGTGAACTCTTAGTGGCCTATTTGACAAAAGGAATCATGCAGTCCTCTGTGTTAGCATGTTTCTTCTTCTACTGGGGCAAGAGAAAAAAAAAGAGAACAGAAAACAAAAGCTACCATCCAGACTGAACTTTACAGGATAAAATCCTATGAAGGAAAAATTCTACCCTTATAATTTCAGAGACTAAACAAGGTGCCTCATTTCTCATTATTGTTTATCAAAAAGCATGAAGATAATTTTGATTTCCATGATTTTTAAAGAACTAGTAATGTTAATAGTTCTACTGATATTTTATTGTGCTTCTTCAAGTACAAATAATTAATTTTACAAGAGAACACATCCTTTCCTTAGATCTTACAGTAAGAGGAATAATATATTAGCTGTTTAGAAGTTTCCATGTGGAATATTAAATCCTTAAGTCAATGCCCCAGCTTTATATTTGTTTTCTACTCCCAGCATTGTTATTGATGCATTATTATTTTTATAGATTGCACATAATATCAATATGATAAACATTTTTACCATACAATAGTAAAGTGATAGACAAGTAACAACTATTTTACACATACAATCACACAATGCCTCTTCCACAAGCATATTTAGCAGTTAATGAATGATTCTTTTCACTCTAAAGGAATTTGTTCTATACTGAGAAGGTATCAGCATATGTGCAACATAAAATAACTCAATAGAGTAATTCAGGAATTACTTTCAAATATTTATAAGTAACAAAATGAACCACAATGCAATAAAAACAGAATACATTTGTGTCTATTTTTTGTCATTTCATTAGTGTTTCAGTGATTTTTCGCTTCACTCTAAGAAATACATAAATGTTCCGCCAACTGGGTTCTGTCTTTTAATCTTCTTGTGTTCAACACATGGACCGTGTAATTCTATTTATTAAAAGTTGTATATTACTATCAACTATTTCAAGCAGGAAATATCAACTATACCCTTATTTGACAAAGAATTAATGTAAAGAGGTGGCTGAATAGATATGAAGATCTAACAGGAGACATTCTCACCTCTAGGGTCAAGAGTACAAACAGAAGAGACTGTGTTATTTAAAACTAGATGTTTATAGAAGGGGCTTTTCAGAGCTAAGCCTCTTAACCCTGGTGTTGATATGTCAGGTGGAGTGTGTCAAGCCTGGTTTGGGGAATATGGAAAAGTTGAATTTGAGAACAGTCACCCACTGTCGTTTAAAAGAATCAGATGGAGATAGAAAAGAGAATGCTCTTGTCACTCTGCCTGTGTGCCTCCCTTTAGTACCTTCTAAGAGCGGAGTCTGGAGGAATCTAGTTAGCAAATAAAAACTGGCTCACAGAAATGCATTCCCATTAATATATATCAACATGTAGAAGAAGGAGTAAGAGCTATTAGAGAAGAGACTATAAATCAGCTCACTTATAAATACTCTATTTTTCCTGAGAGTTCCAGTGTATTTGTATTTAGTGTCCATTTTACTCTCAAACATGTCCTGGTATGGGTAGAGGATTATACAAGCACTCTATAGATAAAATTGTTTCAGCAAAACTGCTGGTGCTAAGTAGGTTTTGAAGATAGTCACATGAATTTATTCTTTCTGTCTATATATGCTGCTCTTCACATAAACAACTGGAGTCAAAGTTGTCTCATTTTGAATTTAGGTTGACATTGTTGACTTGCTTGATGAATAAGGTAGTAGGAGTTCCAAAGGTGGTTCTTAGGAAGACTTACAGGGTCTACCTGGAGATCTCAGAATGAAGGTTCATGGAATTTCCTCTCATATCCCAGCTGTCACATCTTAGCATATACAATCACAAAGATGCTATATGTAGGAACTATAGCAGATAGCCCATGAAAGAAATCTTACAGGAAGGAAACTTTTGTTGACAAATAATATATATCATCAAAAAGATTATCAGAAATGTCTCAACATTGTTTCTGAAATTCAATAAAATATTGGTACACAGATATGGGTACAAAAAATTTGGTATAAAATTGGTATAAAAATATGGTGGATTGCCAACTGGTGGTCGACTTGTTATACCCAGTTGAAGTGAACTAATGTGGTACTGCGTGTGCAGGCCCACCTGAGGACTGTTGCCAGCAGCAAAAGAGGCAGGATAGACCAAGAAGAGGAGAAGCCATGGGGGAAGCTGTCTAGAAGCTGCTGGTTCTCATGAATTATTTTGATGGAGGAACTTGTCGTGCTGGCTTTCCTGGAGAACTTAGTCATTCTCTTCGGAAAAGGATCTTCGGAACTTGTTGCTGAGAATGGCTGTGGTTCATTTGGGAGAGATTTTGTCCTCTCTTTGCGTGCCACTTCCTGACTCTGTAGAGAAAGAGGGTGAACAGCTCAGTGTCCTGGAGAAGCTTGTCCCCTTTGATTTCCTGATCGGAACTCAGCTTTCCATATTACTGAGGAGCTCAGGACCTCACTGCTGCTGAAGATGGCTGTGGTGCTTTTCAGGGTGCTTACCTTGAACACTGTTTCCTGGCTCCACTTCAGATCCCTCAGCCTGTTGGCACAGACTTTCTAGCTTCCACCATTGAGCTTTTGCCCTTTCCAGCATAGATCTGTGAAACAGGGCTGTAGGAGACATTGTTATGGGCTCTAGATCTTCAGCTGGACTCATGCAGGATATTACCATGGGATCCAGGCTCTCAGCTGGATTCTTGGATCTTTACTGTACTCTTAGATTTCCTGTACTCTTAGTATAAGATTCTTTGGGTGATTCATTATAAAATAATCTTATAAAGTATATGTCATGTATTATGTTGTTTCCTTTGCAAAGCCCCAAACTATACCAAATATATTGGTATATTAATATCATGATCTACTAATTATACTTAAATACATTTTTTGGACTTGCAAATTAATTTCAAGGCCAAGTGATAAACTTGACCACATATTGTATATATTGTGGGATTACATATGAAATGAACAGGATATTTCAAAGAAAAAATACTCATTTCTGTGACTATAGTAAATAAGATTTTCTTAGTAGGGGAAACTAAGAATTGAACTCACAACCTCATGCTTGCCAGGCATACAATGTGTTGCTGAGCTACATCCCTGGCCCTGACTACAGTGATTACAACCATCATTATGTCATTATTTCTCTTCAGTTAAAAATTATGCAAAATAATAGGTCTTTGTTCTTTAGAGCATAGCCAGCAAAAAGTAGGATCCAAATTTTGTATTTTTACATACTGCTTATTATTAAGACTACTAATTTAAGTGAGCACTGGTCAAAATCTAAAGGTCAGCACTTTAGGGCACTGAAAATGCACCGTATAAAAAGTAACTGTGCTGGGAAAAGTGTACTTCATCACTGAACTACGTCTTTTTTTTATTTAACATTCTTTTATAGGAAAATCACTAATATATTAATACTTCAAGACATGACATTAAAAAGTACAGAATTAAAATATATCCATATTTATCCCAAATCAACCTTGAAACATATAAAGTATCAACCACATACACAGAGTTGAGTTTACTCAATTGAATAAACTATAAACTCAGAATTTGTGTTTTCCTGTGTAAGTCCCTGACTAGAGTATGAATGATGTATTATTTTAATTCCAAGTAAATTGTGGACACATGTCTGAGATTCCTAGTGTAATTCCCATAATCCATGATAAATACCTTCACCCTCCAATATGAAAACAAAAACAAATAACTATAAAGATAGTACTCAAGTTATATTTGGTTAGCTATACTTATGCATTTAAATATTTATAAACTGCTTTTTCAAAATAGTTTTCAGTGTTTTCAGATCATAGCGTCTATACCTGTACTTCAGTGGTCTACCTGCTACTGCAGTACTGTGAGCCCCATAATCTAATACACATCCACACACACACATCCACACACACACATCTACACCAGCATGCACGCGCGCGCACGCACACACACACACACACATATACACACATTCACACTGAGCATGGGCTAGACTTATTAACTTATTTCCAAAGACTAGAGTGGATGAAGGGGGAAGTAACAATTTTACACTGTAGGAAACTGACAAACAATGCTGTAGCAAAGAAAGAGATCTTGGGATTCCCATCGGTGCCATACACATAACGTGTCTCTGGGTGTTGTTAGAGAAATGACATTAGGACTTTCAAGTGATATAAGAAAAATATAGCTCTCAACCTGCTAGATATCCAGTATGCAGAGTTTGACTTCCCCAAAAGTCAATGAATGAATTCTGAGGAACAATTGAGGATGAGAGTAGGAAATTTTGTTGAACAAAAGACAGCACTTGCTTAAGAGACTGGAGGGGAACCCTAAAAATCGGTTGCTATGGGCTCCACTTACAGGGGAGTCTTGATAGAGCAAAATCACGAGGAGGGTACAAAATCATGAGGTGAATACAAGGTAGCACCAAGCCACAATCAACCAATAAAGGGACAAGTATAATCACATAGGTAATACTGATCCAGTGGAGAAGCAAGTCACTTAGCGAGTGCACATGGAAAGCATGAGACCTATCCTGAAGGGATAGGTTAGGAAGTGATGCCCAGCCCAGGTGGCTGATCATACTTAGAATACCGCTCATCCTTCCTTATCCCTCAGGGCAGCATGTAGGGGTAGTCATTTCATCTTTGGCCTGAGGCCTGGCCTTCAAGGAATGTGCCTCCACCAACAGTTATAATGTGTGCTTATCTTTTGTACAGGCTTCTTCCAGGGCCTAAGCCCCTCTGGCTGCCTATACTTTGTTTTATGTATTTAGCACAGAGTGTACAGGGCCTCACTACACAGATTGGACTCTTAGTGACCCTTCTGTTTTCAGCCTTCCAAGGGCTGAGGTTACAGGCACTTGCCACCACACCCAGGCTCAGTCCTCCTCTCAGCATGACCTGAGGGTGGGGCTGGCACAGCATTCCAGGGAGCAAACCCCCATCCCTGTGCTCTGCCTAAGCAGGTGCTTTAGTCCACTGAGCTATCTGGCTGGTCCTTGCCTATAATATTTTTACCTAACTTAGCTGTGGGCAGCAGTATAACATGATACACAACGTGGTTCACCTCTGTTGTATTCTTCCCCAAAGCCACAGACTCATTCTAATAATGAGAAAGGTATTACAAAATCCAGACTGGAGGACACTCTGTGAGACATCTTATCAGTACTTCCCAAATCATTCAAGATCAAAAATAGTTAAGGGAGAGAAATTGTCACTGGTCAGAGGAAACTAAGGCAGTATGACAGCCATGTGTCATGTGAAACTCTGGGTTGGCTCCTGGAATCCAAAGAGACTATCGAAAGGAAACTGGTGAAATGAAAATTAAGTCTGTATCTTGAAATAACACGAAATGTGGTTTCTTATTCTTGACAACTGTGCCATTGGAAAACAATGTATGCTAACAGTAGGAAGAACTGAACATGGAATGAAAAGAATACCTCTATACTATATTTGTATTCTTCTCTTAAAAATCAAAAAATTATTTCAAAGTAAAATCCACTAAAATTCTATGTGCAGTTAGAAAGATATTTCTTTAAGTATAAAAGCATGGATGTGCATATTGACATAACTACTACAGATGCCACAGAGATTTCTTTTATAACCATTGAAAAGTAAATATTTAAAAATGAAGAAAATGTGACAGCCATTAAAATCTAAATTTCACTTCAACAATAAGTAAAACTGTGCTTTATGAGCTATTCCCAATGCAGCTGTGTAAGGGTGTGTGTTATGCTCAACCTGGGTCAAGGAAGCACTGAATCTAAATACTCATTTAGATAAATGTTCCTTTAGAGCCTCTTTTCACTAATATGTGTGTTGGAAAGCAAGTACATTAAAAGCAAAGGGAGAAATTCTGTTGTATAAATTATTTGTCTTGTCGCAGGTTTATAAGATGGAATGTTAGTTCTCTCAACACCTCTTAAAACTGATTTCAATTTTGCAATGCTATTTCTTTAGAAGAAGAATTTAGTTTAATATTGCACAGTTCCCTTCCATATTGTTTCCATGGAATTTAACTTAGGTCTTAGAATCTGCTTGTATTAGGAAATGTTCGAGAAATTGCATTTCAGCTTTATTTAAATTTTAATTCTAGTAAATCACAGTGGCCTGAGGATTGTGTGAGAGAAACCGCTCTATAAAATGTAAACTTGTAGCATATGTAAAGCTAATCATAAAGTGTCAATTAAATGGGATCTTCAATAATTTAAGAGGAGAGAATGCTATGACCAAAGAATTTCAGAGATCTATGTAATTACAGAAGTTAATGTTGTAGGGCAGGGGAGATAGCTCAGTGACAAAAGCACTTGCTTGGCAAGTACAAGGTTCTGAGTTCAATCCCTGGTACTGCAAAAATAACAGCAACAACAAGAAGAAATTAATGTTGTAATATCATAGATGAAACAATATTTTTATAAATGGCATAAAATGGAGGCAGACTTGCTATTTAGTTTTGTTTTTGTGTTTATATTCCCATACTCATCAAACTTATTTTCTTTTCATTCACTGTCTTCTATTATCTTCTATAGGTATTTTCTACTAAGATTTTTATTCTCTAACAACCAAATAGTGACAGATAAAAACATAATGTAATGTTAAAGAAAAAATAACTAAAAAGAAAATTCTTATTAACTATTTCTGTTTCTCTAAAGGTCTGGTGAAGTTACCTGGATGATTCACCAAAGAACTATTCTACACAAATTTCAAACTTCAGGTAACCCTCCTCTCACTGGTTGCCTCAGTTATTTTTCTTTTGTTGCTGGGACAAAATGCTTGACACCCAAAATTAAGGTAGGAAAGGTTTATTTAACTCACAGTTTGTGGAGTTGTCACTCCATAATCAGCCAGCTCCAAGGCAGAGAGGCACATGGCAGAGAGCACCAGTTCTTGGCAGCAGAACACAGCAAAACAGCAAGAGCAAAAAAGAAGAAACAGTGGCATCAGCAGCAGGGGAAGAGGCAGCAAGCCCCTCTCCCTTCCTTATATTGCGTTTAGGCTGTCTGCCTCAGGGTGAGTGTAACACTCACCCAAAATCCCAGCAGCACTTCCATCCATAATCCCAGCATTGGATCATGAATTCATCACATTCTATAGAAGCCCTCCTCAGTGACTATATGAGGCTTTAGAGGCACACCTAAATATAAATCATAACATTGATGTAACTATTTTATCATTTAGGAAAATAGTAAGAAAAAAAAAAATCCTGCTCCAGTTCTGCGCCTGACCTTAAGTGACCTAATAACTTTTTCTTTCTCCTTTTTGGAATACTTGCTCTAGAATGCTCCTACTTGAACTCCAACAATGTGGTAAGAGGCACACAGAGAAAAGAGAACCATGGTTGTTGACTTCCAATCCCAATTGAGAAAAGTAGTTTAAGCTGAGCAACTCCCGACCTCAACACTACACACAACAAAAGTAAACTAGTGAAGCTACAGAATCATGAGGAGCAATAAGCTTCTGTCTTAACACAGTAAGTTTTGGGATGCTGTTGCACAGTCATGAATAACTAAAAAGCCTACTTGAAAATTAGTGTTTAGATTTGTGGAAAAGTCATCCTTTTGCAAGGTCTTTAGAACAATCGATTCTATTGTCTGTGTTTGTCTAGTGTGCATGTATCGTTTATATATCGTGAAAAACTGAGACAAGGAAAGAAAGAGAGTGGACAAATAACCCATGAAAAAGGAGCAGTATATTCATGTCTCTTGAATGACTTTGTTTCTTCCCAGAGAAATTAGGAGATTTTTAACCTAGCAATCTAGAACCATAGCCTAGCTAACACATTGCTGTTCAAAATAAAGTTCTCCATTTGCCAAAGTTAGTACCATCTGGGAGCTTGTTACTAACAAAGTTACAGGGCCCAAAATACATCTACTAAATTAGAATCTACATTTAGCAATCACTGGCTGATCAGTTTGCACACAGATCTAATCTCATAAAATGTAATCACTTAATTACTTTATAGTATATCAGATTTTTTTCTTTCCTACAAAAATCTCCCTTCCATCCAGATTAATGCCTTCTGAAACACAAGTCTATCTAGTTCTAAATATGAAGTCTAAATCATGCAATTTTCCATTCTCTTAATCATGTCCTAGCCATAAATTGTACTTCTTTGATACATATCCTTCTCCAGCCCACATTGTCACTTGTCTGATCTACCCTAGTCATCAATCAGTACCACATTTAGGATGAGCAAGTGAGGCCCCAGCCCTGGCCATTCAGTCTTGGCATTCTGTCTTTTAGAGACTTTCCTCAAAATGCTTAAATCTTCCCATGGTGGCTGGGACTGACCTGGCACTATTAGACCATCCAACAGGGTACACAGAGATGAAACTACTGCCAAGATAGATCTCGATCCAGTCCTACTTGATCCATTGCCTTATCCTGTACTATTTTGTACTTGAGTTCAACTAGACAACCAAAGGAGCTTTGGAACACAAGAGTTCAGGTCATTCTGGGGTCCTAGTCATAAGAAGATTATTCCGACTGTTAGGTATGGTATTTGCTTCACAGAATCACATAACAAAATGATGTCAATCTACTAATTACAATGATTTTCACCCATCTAGACATAGAATGTATGTAGGACATTTGCTTATCAACAGCCCATAAAGGGCACTTGTGCCTAATTGTGCAAGTAGCCCACAGCTCATCTTCTCCCTTCTCATCTTCTCACCCTGGTTCTACCTCCATCTATAACACTCAAGGTTTGTATGACTGATATGCTTTCTGCCCAGGTAAATTCTAAACCCTGCTATATAAATGACGCCAATTTCTCTCATTCACAAACCCTTTTCCTATTTTCTACACTAGTGTCAGTGCACATGAAACCTAATATCCTCAACTTGGAAAGAATACATTGCCTTAGAATTCATGATCCATTTATTTCCATGAGTGGCTTGTTCATATCTGCAGCCTAAAGAGTTCCATAGAAGGCAGAAATCCATGCTTACAGTATAAAAGGATGAACAGTGGACTTAACACAGCCAGAAAGCAAATGGTCACTCATATCTTGCTTTTGTTAAATAATCAAGAAATGCATTTGTATTCAGAATCACCTAAGAAGAGTAGCAATGTAGGAGAAAGTCCTCAAAAACCAACCTTTCTGATGATGATGATGGATGATAGAATGTCACGGCTAATCATGGAATATGGAACAGACATTAAATAAATGGTAGAGAACAGCAGAAGCAAAAATATCTCTAATTTTTCAGTGAAGTATGTGTCATGGCATTAAAATAAGAATTGTGCTGCCATTTTGGATGATAAAAATCAAATTAGTTAGAAATGATATACTAGGCCAGGCGAGATAGGTCAGTGGTCTAAAGTGCCTGCTTAGGCAAGCTTAGGCAAGTGCAGAGACCATGCTTCGATCCCCAGGACCACATGCCCTGCCAGCCCTGCCCCCAGGGCAAGATAAACTGGCCACCAAAAACAAAACAAAACAAAACAAACAAATAATAGACTGGACAATAAAAAATATAAAGCTATGGTTCCTTTGTACATAGAAACATCAAACCATTCTCAGGGAACTCAGAGGATTAAGTACTTCTGATCTCTCCCCATTTTGTTCAAGTCAGAGCACACTATCATTTTTGTTTACTCAGGTTGTTTAGATGGAAGCCCTGCAAAAGGTGCTCTCCATGGACCCTTTACTTCCAAAGCAGACCCTGAACTGGTTTTCTCCTGGGTCACCAGAGAAAAGTTTTCATCCTAATCCTCCTGTAAATTTTTTATACACATTTGAATTGTTTGTTTTAAAATTACAACTCTACTCACTTGAATATATTGATCAGAGTCCATCAAAAGTCCTCAGACAGAGAAGATGAAATTTAAACTCCTTAAACAATGTACAGGGTCAAGGATAATCTGAAGTTCAAAGAGGTGTATTTTCTCAACATTTTTTTGAAATGATAGTCCCTTCATAATATCCCATAAACATATCTAGCTATCTTATCATGAATAAAACATATACATTTATTTAGTATATTTTTTATAGTTGGAAAGCTATCCCCTTATTTCTATGACTAGCTTGTTCTTATTTGTATTGAAAGCCTACATTAAGCATGTACAAATCTAGAAAACTTTCCTTAGAAAGTATTTAATAAAAGGTAATCATTTTATTCTTTTTTTGTGTGTATTTTAAGAGTCTACAGGGTGTTCAGGGTCTCACTATTAGATTAGACTTGTAGTGATCCACAGGAGCTGGGATTACAGTAGCGTGCCACCATGCCCAGTCTTAATTGCCATCTCAGTGCACCCTGGGGGAGGTCTGGGACAGCAGGTCCAGGGATCGAACCTCCGGCCCCTGTATCTGCTTTCAGGCACTTTAATCCACTGAGCTATTTGGCCGGTCTATTTTATTCTTAATAAAACAACTCCTCTGTAGAACCGGTAGTAAATAAACGCAGATGCAAAGATACATAAGCATATACACATATTTTGTATGGACCAGAGGGCCTTTTAGTGTGTATTGTACTTTCAGATTATTAATCTTCCGAAGGAAGGGACTATGGGCTGTTTATCACTGTATCTTGCTGCCATGGTGACTGATATACAGACAGATATAAGAAATAATACATTTCAAGTTGGGGATTTAGCTCAGTAGCACAGTTCCTTCCTGGCAAGTGCAAGATCTTGAGTTTGATTTTTTTTATTTAGAAATTTATTGTTTAATCTACAAGTTTCATAGAGCTCTAGTTTAAAAAACAAAACAATAATAAAAACAAAACGGTGAAACAAGACACTGTTTCAAAGTCTGGGACCTTCTTCCAGCTTTTAATATAAGACCTCTGAACATTATATATCCCAATAAGAAGAATATGACAAAAATATGAATGGAGCCATGACATTTCAGAAAACAAAGATTTCATATAACTGAAGATCCATCCATCCTTCTCAGGACAACTTAACTGCCTTTACAACTGGGGGAGAGGAGGAAGGCAGGGGCTGGTGAAGAGGGAGGGAGAAGAGAAAAGAAACCCAGAACAAAGTGGAATCCAGCTCTAGTGTTCTGAATCATCATGTCACACATCTGCATAAGCCTAGTGTCCTGGAAAACAAGCTTTCATTTTTCTGTCTCAACCTGGAGCTCGAATCCTGATTCCTTTCAGCAATGATTTCACAGGCAGCAGGGAAGATTGTGGCGCTGGAACATCCATTTATGCTTCTGTGGTATTCCAAAAGTCATCCGATTATGTCCTAGCTTGCAAACCATACAAGGTTGGAGGCAGAATTTAAATGGGTGTGAAGACTCTTATAAGAAGTAAACAAAAAAGAAAGAAAGAAAGAAAGAAAGAAAGAAAGAAAGAAAGAAAGAAAGAAAGAAAGAAAGAAAGAAAGAAAGAAAGAAAGAAAGAAAGAAAGAAAGAAAGAAAGAAAGAAAGAAAGAAAGACAAAAAAGCAGGGGAAACAAAAACAAAAGCCAAAAAAGAAAAGGGGGGAAAGCCTCCCTGGGAATAGCAAGGTGCATAAAGAAATAAAAATGCTAACAATACTTAACCCCCCTTAAAAAAAAAAAAGAGCTTTTTCTGGCTTAAAATATTTTATTCCAAATGAATTTATGTCAGCTGTCAATGAAAAAAAATGTCAATAATACACTCTGGACACCTTTTGCAATGTAAATCCATGTCCCTCCTTTTTTTAATATGGTGAACTTCAACCTAGCAATTATTATAACAAATGTTATAGTCTAAAGCTCAAACACATTTTAGAAGTTTTGAAATTAAATTGAGTACAAGCTGAATAAAATTTACATCCTAACCAACATTCCCCCCCTACGTCTTTGGGGACACTTGAACCTTCCACAGGGATGGCAGAGCCTTTTCGCGCAGGTGCTTCTCTAAGTCATCCGGGTTGTCTTCAGCTTCGTTCTCAGAGTCCTTCTTGAGCTTGGGGGCTGCCTCAGGTTCTTCCTGTGCTGATGTGGTTGTGGCAGCAGGAGCTGCAGGGGTAGCCAGAGCCACAGCGATTGCAGTTACAGCCTTGTCCTTCTTGTGCTTTTTGTGCTTCTTGTGTTGCTTATCCTTTTTTGTGTTTCTTGTCCTTTTTCTTCCCACCACGTTCCTGATCAGAATTCTAGGCTGGTGATGGGCTTGGTGTGGGGCTCTTAGCCTTCCTGGCCGGCACAACAGGGGACCCGTTTGTGGAGGGCGACTGAGACTGGACAGGGGACGGGGGGGGGGCGCTGGGGGCTTCTTAGCCGCTGGCTCAGGACACCCAGAGACAGACGGCGAGGACTGCAGACTCA
>NW_004524841.1:1202005-1208035 GCF_000260255.1 Octodon degus
TTTTTTTTTTTTTTTTTTTTTTGTCTTTCTAAATTCTGGAGTTTCCGAGACTCTTCTAATGGGCGTGGTACTCGGAGTAGGGGACTGCCTTCTTTGGGGTGAGGCCGACGTTCCTCTTCCAGTGGGTGGAGGACTTGAGGGCTGAGGAGCTCAAGGCCGTGGTGAGGGAGAACGCCTTTTGCTTGGTTGTGGTAACCGGGTACCCTGGGAGCACGGCTCCAGGAAGACTCTTTCCTAGGCTTTCATGAGACAGAGGGTGAGCGTCTCTTGGTGGTTGGGGAGCTTCCCTGTTTGAGAGGCGGAGAGGGGGAGACCTGGCCCTTTGGTGGTGGGGGTGGCGATGCCCTTCTCTTAGAAGGGGGCTGGGAGGAAGGCGTATTCTGGAGGATGGAAGGGAGGGGCTTCTCCTTCATCTGCCACGAGCGGAGGTCTCTTTCTGGTGCTTTCCTGGTGATGGAGACGCAATCCGGGAAGAGGGCTTTCTCCACCACCAACCCACCTCACCATTTTTCCCATGAGATTGCTTGGGGTGCTCATCTTCAGAGGAAGAGGAGGAGCCAGAGTCAGATGAAGACCGCTGCTTCTGTGGTCTGCACTAGCGTCTCTGCAGCACAGGATTGGCTGCAGCCATTTGCCACATTTGATCTTCTTCAGATTCAGATATCTCTACTTTTCTAGGCTTTGGTGCTGGTGCGGGCGATTCTCTTTTCTCAGTATCTTTATGTTTTGTCACTGAAGTTCTCCCCGGAGACAAAGAAACACAGTTTTTTCCTGTACAGTTTGACTGCTGAGGTGTTGGGGAATGATGCGGTTTTGGTGGCGGAGTAGCTGGCAGGGATGACCTGTGCCTTCGCCTCGGAGGACTCGCTGAAGGAGATGACCTACGAGCTTTTCGAGGGGAGCTGGATGTCCTCTTGGGAGGTTTCTTTGGTGGTGACTGGGATCGAGGTGAGGAGGAGGATGAACTGCCCCCAGACAGCGACTCTGATGACCGCCTCCTTCGTCTTATGGGACATCTACTCCTTCTGTGCCTTAGAGGTGGCAGCATGCGTCGTGGTGGGGCTCTTCTTCCAGTTGATGGTCTCCTTCTTGGGCTTGGCTGCCTCCTGGGTGAATATGGTCTTGATCGGGACCTGCGGAGCCTTCTTGGTCCAGTATGAGAAGGACAGCGAGAACGGTCCCGTGACCTTGACTTGGAAAGTGACTGAGATCTCGGCCGGGTCTTTTCTTTTTCTTTTTTGGAATTTTTTTCCAGAATAGGTTCTTTAGGTTCTGGCATGGGTTCGGGCTTGGGAATATCACTAGGATATCACTAGTAGATGTGGCCTCTTGTACTGAAGGTTCTTTTACTTTCGCTGAAGGTTCAGGGAGCTCTGGAGTTTTTTTTTCCTTCTTTCTGGAGCAGGGGAAGGACTCCGGCTCTTGGCTTCTGTTTCAGGGAGATCGAGAATGACTGCGCTTTCTTTGTCCCCTAACAGGGGAAGATGTTCTTCTAAGGGAAGGAGCTCTGCATTTGTGTCTCCTTGGGCTTCTAGACCTCTCCATTTTTTCTCTGCTGCTTTCCTTAACTCTCTTATCTTTGTCTTCATCCTGCTTTTTCATCGATGCCAGTTTTTCTTGTTCAATCTGTCTCTGTTTTATTTCTTCTTCCCTTAGTTCTAGGAAAGCAGAAGGGATTCCAGCAATGTTTTCTTGTGCACTTAACAGCAAGGACCTAAGTTCTCCCATAAATTCTCTAGCATTTTTTCCCATTCAAAAACCCAGTCAGGTTGATTTGCATCATTTTGGAATCTGGATTCTTCACTTCCAGCTGGTTGAATATAAACTCAATCACAACATCATCTTCAAATCCAAGGATTTCTACTACTCGTTTTGTTATCCAAGGCTTTATAACCTCCAAATTTACGTAGCCTATCTCCTTTTTTCTAGGTATTCTGCAAATTTCAGCTGCTTCAGTAGTTTCTTCTGTTTTTGCTGAAGCAATAATCCTGTTCTGCACATGTTCTGCGGAAGAATCCCACATCCATCTTGCTGCCTCACTCGACCATCGCTCCCTCCTGAGTTTGATTTTTAGCACCAAATAAAATGAAAAAATAAATTTCAAATAAGTGAATGTTTAATTCTTTGATTTGACTGCTTTTAACTCATTTCATAACATGTATTTTTTATGTTATAAATATGTGCTTATTTTAAAAATATGAACAATTATCTTGGGTAAGATAAATTTATTATACCTTATTGTCTATTAGAGATATGTTAATTTTCCTTAACATAAAATTTGATTATACTATCAATTAAATACTAATTGATCAACGATTTCCTTTACTCTCCTGTTATGGTTTAGGTTTCCAGCAACTAATATAAACGTTAATAATCACCATTGACTCTATTTACCCAAACAGCATGCAACAGCACATATTACTGGATGTCATATAAATTAAAAATAACATTTGTCACTATGTTTTCATTTTCATAAGTTTTATGATTTTTGCAACTTTTTCACTTGCTGTATCAGATACACACAGCATTTTTTGACAGTATGTTTCCTGCTTATTGAACAGAAAAACTTTCAGACTGTCTAGCATTCCTAGTTCTCTTAAATATATTAATACTTCAAGTCTTCAAAACAACACTTCAAAGGTTTTTATGTGGAGATGCTCAACAACAACAAAAAAAAATGTGTAAAGCAATTTCTCTAGTAAAGTTTGCTCACTTTTTAACTTACAAGAAAAAGAAAGTTAACTATTTGTTTCACACTCTGGCTTTGCTTTCTTGAATATTTTATTCCATGGACAGTCCGAGTCACTTCACTCTATTGCAGGCATGAATTAAATTTCTTTTTCCACCTTAGGGAACTCATCGGAGTTACTGACATCTGGCTCTTTATTTTCCACAACAAATAATTAATATTTTCTTACTGATCATCAAGTGAATTTATTTTTCAGAAAAAAAGTTTTTAATACTGGCCTGCCATCTGCTATTTGTTGAAGAGGTTAGAAATCAGCTAATTGGTACATTCTCAGTAACATTGCTGCTTTTGATAATTACAAATACAGTACCAGTTTGGCTGGCCAAAATCCAAGTAGATTAGAAAATAAAGAAATAATGTTATGGCTTGGATATGGAATAGCCCCAAAGGCCTCCTGAGATCAGAGGCAGGGCTTTTCAGTGGTTAGATCCTGTGGCCCCATCCTCATAGGTGGACTGGTGCACCAATGGGCTCTTAGGAGGCAACGTCAGGCTGGAGGATGCTGGGTTCTAGGGGCCTAGCTTAGAATTGTATGCAATAACACATCCTTTCAACATGCTGTCTCTCTCTCTCTCTCTCTCTCTCTCTCTCTCTCTCTCTCTCTCTCTCTGCTTCCTGGTCACCATGATATGAGCAAATTTCTTCTGCAGCAGGAGCTTTTCCACTATGTTATTTCTGGGTTTGGGCTTGGCAACCCATAGTTTGAAACTTCTAAACTGTGACCTTGAAGACCCTTCATGCTGAGCTGTTGGGAGTCTAGTGTCATGTTCCAGCAACAAGAAAGTGGCCAGTACAAATATACCGCCTTTTTATTCCAGTCCTACACAATCTATAACTGTTTTAGGAAGATGATGCTTCTGACTTTTATAAACTGAAACGTTATAAATCTGTTTTTCATCTGACATGTTTCTGAAGAAGAGGTAGCACAAGGTGCACTCACCTCACCTATTAGGAGGATTAGACTATTATCCTTAGGTTTGAGTTCATCAGTATTGTACAAAATGCAGTAATCTGTAGCAGTAATTAAAGATTTATTTAAGACAGCTTTAGATATGCCTAAAGTCTTCCTTACAGGAAGAATTTGCCATTATACAGAGATAAGCCCAGACTTAAGGAATGTGAAGTATCTATCATCAGAAGAGAATTATGAGACCTCTGAGAAGTGTGTGCTTTTGATACACTACAACTTTTGAAAGACTTCTAAGAAATGACAAAAGTAATATTTCTATGGTTTTAAAGTGGCTTGAACTAAATTCATTTGATTAAATAATTTCTTCCCATGTACTTAAACATAGTCATATTGAAATGTTTGGAATGATGTGTTATTATAATTTAATGCTCTAAAAATAAGATTTTTGCAAGACATTAACTCATAACTGTATTTTAGATTTTTAAAAGTTCTACATCCTTTAATAATTTTTTGAACTAAGAATTAAAGAAAAAACCTGATTTTTTTAATTCATGTCAGATGCTCTGGAAAAAAAAAAAAACAAATTAAAATCCCTTCTTATGCCCTGAGAAAGTTGCTCGCTACCAATTTTGATTATACAATGTTATTATCCTTTTTTGCTAAGCAAAATTAAATAAGCAATGAGACAGAAAAAAATTGTTTCCTGAAAATTTGCCTCAATAATAAACAAACCAAAGAAAAGTTAATCTTGACAACTTTGGTAACTGTGCTAGGTAGATGGGACAGAGCACCAGGTCCTGCTGCAGAGCATGGCTTCACAGATGGGAAATGCCATCCAAAGATTGCCTGGCCCCTGGATGCAGTGGGGAGTTGGCACAGCAGAGGTCTCCATTCACAGGATTATGTGGCTGCTCATTTATGCAAATCAATTGCATGTAGCAGTCTGATTTGTAAGATGCTATGTGTTGTCTAAAAAGAATTATTGTCACAATATGTATTATAAAACCTCGCTTAAGCAGGATAGACATACCTAGATGGTGAGAGCATTTTGTTTTTGTTCTGATAAACCAAGGGAGTTTGGAGGTACAGCTCACTTCTTCCTTTCTTTGACCATTCCCGCCAAATCATTATGCACTTGCCATCATTATAAGATACACTGTACTTGCAGGCACCCCACCAACAAATAAAACACACTCTCTGATTTCATGGCCCAAAATGACTTATGTAATAGATATTATGATCTGATAGATATTATTGTAATCCTCACTCAAAGAGAAGGAATGTCACAATAGAAAAGATTTTTTCCCAAATTTACCTGGAGAGTAATTTTCAGAGGGATTAATTCTCAAATTATTTGTGTCCTAATAACTATCAATACTCCTCACAAGTGCTCATTTTGTCCTAATTCATCATAAGAGGAGCTCAAATTTATCCAGACTTGAAAATGAAGGAAGTAAGATTTTCTAGGAATCTAGGGGAGGGTATGATGCAGCAGCCCCTCCAACTCTAATTCCTGCAGGTTGTTCCTTAGTCTCTCATTCTTTGTATTCTGAGTGAACCATTCACCTCACACTCAGTTACTGCAAATTTCAGTACCAAAGTTTCAGCCACTGATATATCTTGTCATCTTCTAATCATCTCTGAAGGAACTAGGCCAACACTTTGGGCCCAAGACAGCATCCAGAAACATGCCTCCACTCCCTTCCTCCTGAAGATTCAGTTTTCCAAACTCACAAGCTGCCTGCTTGTTGGCTTGAAGGTTACTTATGGACTGTCCTACAGCTCTCCTATGACAGCCTGCAAGCTGCCAGATGACCACTTCAGACACAGCCATGCCAGCCCAGTTTCAATGCCACTCTGCACCCCTCCCAACTCTATAAAACCCTTATGTTTAGAAGAGATAGGGCCACTTGTTCCTCCTACTGGGGGCCCCAGTCAGATTTTAATTCCAGTAAAACTTGTTCTCAGTTGTGATGTTGTTTCCTTTTCCTCTCTTCTTACCTCAATGCTATTTTGTTTAATTGTGTGCTAATAAACACTAAATTTCTTGGCTATTGTTGACACACTCTGAAAGGGAAGTAACTGAAAAAACATTAGGGCTGGAGAGATAGCTCAACAGACTAGGCACCTGCTTAGGCAAGCTCAGAGACCACGGTTCAATTATTGGCACCAAATGCCACCCCAGCCTCTTCCCCAGGGTGGGCTGAGCCAGCCAGAGTCCAGGAATGGTGGTGTACTTCAGTAATCCCAGCACTGGCGAGGCTGAAAGCAGGAAGGTGACCATGAGTCCAAGCTGCATATTGAGACCTTGTACTAAATACATGGAAGGAAGGAAGGAAGGAAGGAAGGAAGGAAGGAAGGAAGGAAGGAA
>NW_004524841.1:1208260-1236327 GCF_000260255.1 Octodon degus
AAAGAGAGAAAAGAAAAGAGTTCAAGCCCTGGTTCCACAAAAAAAAAAAAAAAAAAACACTGGATACTAAACTTTTAGTTCACAGGTCCATCAGTCAAAATAAACTGCTTTCTGTTATGACTTGTAGTCTGTGGTATTGTATTATTATTAAAAGCAGCAAATGAGCTAAACAATAGTTCAGAGAATCTCTGAGAAAATGAGACACCTCCAGAGAAGCTTAGAAAAATTATGAGTTTGTTTAATTTGACCCAGAGCTGAGGTCATAGCTGCTATGTCACTTAGCATAGGGCTTTGGCTTTATGCAAGCTGCAGACCATGACCATAATCTGAAGGTTAGCCTTCCTGAAGAAACATATATGAACATATACCAAGAATGATCTCTGCTCCTGCGAGGTATATGCCACCCTGTTTCACTCGATCAAGGTCAGCAGTATTTTTCTATAAAAATCAGATAACAAATGTTTCAGGCTTTGTGGGCCATAAAAGGTCCGTGACATTGTACAGACATGGAAATACATTAACGATGGAATATGGGCTGTGAACAAATAAGACTTCATTTTTTAACAATGAGATTTGATTTCACATTTCCTCCCCTCATGACAAAGTCTCCCATCAGCTCTTTCAGCAATCATCTAAAATAAGCAGTGTTCCAGCTTTATCATGAAAGCTGTAGTTCGGCAACCCCAAAATTAGGTTGTTGACAACTCTTATCACAGTGGGAAACTTTGGATGCACTTATATGAAATACAAATAAACTCACACTCTTCAATACAAACTTCTGTGCCATTAATGATAAATTCACAAAAAGCACTAATCATCCAGGTACAGACTTCAAGTTAGCTTTATTTTCTATTGTTCCAGCCTGGCATAGCGGTACTCATTTATAATCCCAACACTTGGAAGGCTGACCAAGACAGTCATGAGTCTTAGGCCGTCACTGGCCACGTAGCAAGTTTGAGGGGAGTCTGAACTACAGAGCAAGGAAAAAAATATTTAGGAGATTTCTAGTGGTTTGAAGTGCTTAATTATTAAAATGAAAAGTTAAAAAGGAATTCTTTGGGCTATTAAATTCAGCCAGAATATAATTTTTCTTCTGTTCATGAGTGAAAGGTAGTTTAAAAATCACTTTCAAGGAGTTTGGTTCCATCATATGATATTAAAAAAACACCATCAAGTGTTTCATAAGACCTCCCATTTAAATGAGTTTGCCCATCCAGCAAGAATCTAACCTCGTGCGTTAATTGAAGTTATTTACTGTTAAGTTTCAGTTGGATGTGAAACTCACGGCTGCAAACATACACACTGAGTATTTTCAATGAGCCATTTTTAAAATATCGATTATAGCTTTAGCCCCAACCATCACAAGGTGATTACCTAATCACAGAAGCATGTAACTTCGCCTTAGTTGATCAAGAGAGTGGAATTTTCTTATTTTTAATTTTTAAAATGCATGCCTGCCTTTACCCACTTGTTGTTAGTGACCCTTGAAGGGATGATGAGTTTCAAAGCTTTGTTTTTCACCACATGGTAAAGACCTGTGAAATACTAGTGTTTTGTGTTTCTAGTACCGAAAAGAATTATAATAGTATTTTAATTGAATTTTGGATTCAATCAGAAATTGTATCTGACTTGTGCATATAATCTTGAAGTCATAGATGTGAATGGAGAAAAAGCTTGTTATGCAGCAGGACAGATGTTCCAGATATTGAGAAGATCCTTCTTACCCTTACCATGCCCCACAAAGGAGGTGCTTATTGTATCCAATTAATGACCAATTTGTTACCAGGAGTCACAAATTTTCTTCAGTCCTGTGTTTATCTGTTAATTACACATGAGGTGGTAAGCCAACATATAGTTCTGCGAACAAGAATATTTTTTAATTCGAGAAAGACCAACATCATTTTTTAAATGCTAGGCACTTCTGTGCCTTTTCCTATTGTGTTTGCTATAGACTTGGGCTTCCAACTACCATCATACCCAGTGAGTCATAATGAATCATAAGTGAACTTATTTTGGTACTACAGACTAGATTTGTTAAATATCTTTCTTCCTAATCAAGACTAGTAGCATTTCAGAACACCACATAAGTAAGGAAGAGGAAAAAAATATTTGAATCAAGTATGCACGGCAGTCAAACTCGAAGATATCGACACAATATTGACCTTTAGAAGCACAACTGATCATTCACTTTCATGGTGCTATCATTATGTGTCCCATTAAATGGAACATTAAAAAATTTATGGAAATATATCTGTCCAAGTCAACTTTATTCCTGCTGCTTCCTGTTCTTTATTCCTGTGAGAGTGTATTATTAAAATAGTGAGCCAACAGGACATGTCAATCTTGTTACCAACTAAATTGTAGTACAGAAGTAGAAGGCAGTTGTGATCTGACATGATGATGAAGGTGAATCACTGTCCCTATTGGGTGAAAACAAATTATTTTCGAAGTTCAAGTTTCACTGAAATAAGGGGAAAAATACTGGGATCAATAGTTACATTTCAGATGTCTAAGACAGTATTGATTTTTTTCCAAAAGAATACAAAATTTAGAGCAGGATCTACAATTAAAGTCACCTCCAGATTAGGTTTAAAATAATCCATCATCATTCTATGTATTTCATTCATTTTCTATAATTAGAAAACTAGAAAATTAAATTGTAATCTGATACAAATAATCACATCTAAATCGTTCATGCTCTGACAGTCACACTAATCTCTGCCATTCTCTGAAGAGTTCAGTGTTACCTTTTCATTTATTATGTTTATTACTTTGGTAAAGAGAAAGATTTAGGGATTTATTCTAGGACTGTCCAACTAATAGTCTTTACTTCCTTACCCATGTAATCAACCTGATGATGTTGATTTTGTCACTTTCTGGTATTTATAGCATGTCCTCAAAAACTGAAAATGAGCATAGGATTTGTTGGAAAAACAATAAAAGATGATTCATAGCATGTACATGGAATTTTACTACAAGGACTGTCCTTAAAAACACTTGATTAAGGCCAGCTAAATAGCTCAGAGGATTAAAGCATCTGAAAGCAGGTGCAGGGGCCGGGAGTTTGATCCCTCGGGCCTGTCATGCTGGCGCTGTCCCTGGGGTGTGCTGAGATGGCAATTGAGACTGGCTGTGGTGGTGCACACTTGTAATCCCAGCTCTTGGGAGGCTTTAAACAGGTGGATCACTACAAGTCTGGTCTAATAGTAAGACTCTGAACAGCCTGTAGATCCTTCCCTAAAATCCAAAAAAAAAAACACACACACACACACACACACACACACACACACACACACAAACAAAAAACAAAACTTTCTCTTCCTTACTAAAGCACATAAATTTATCAATAAATTCAAGTTTTGTAATTGGACAAACAGTCACAAATCTCAAGAACTATCATTAAAATATGTGTATTTTCCCACAAGTTGAAAATTAAATAGAACTTTCATGTACTGTACATCCATCACAATCCTAGATATCATAGTTATGGAAAAATACTCCATGTCATGCTAATTAATAAGTGAATACTAAAAAGGGCACTCTGGAAACATGCAGACTTGAGCTTAATTTCAAGATGGAAAATTTGTGAAAATTTGAAATTGAAACTTATGAACACTTCTGTAAGTTAAATCATATTCATAATAAAAGCATAGAGCAGAAATTGAGAACAAAACAAGCGAGAAAATTCTGCACTGCCCGGAACATGACTGTGAACACGGCTGATGGATTCATGAAACATTTCTAATATGAGAGGTCTTTATGCCTGGGGCATTTAATCTGCCCATCTGTTGTCTGAACTGCCAGTTGAAGAGCTATAGTTAAAATGTTCAAGACAGACAGGGCTAACTGAGCCCCTTAAAATAGGACAAGAATTCTTCTAGCAACATTTCAGTGTTGGTTCGTCCAAGGTGGCTGAATGGAGATGCCAGCATCCATCTCCTACCATGGAAAGAAGGACCAAAGCAGGCGGTATATTATTGCATTCTAAACCGAATGCTTGTGGGAGAAGACTGGAAATCAGCACAAGAGAGATTAGAGCCTTCAAAGATTCTAAGACCTACACACTATCTTGCCCATTGCTGGACACTACACATGACACTCACAACTTAACAGAAGAGAGATTTAACTTGGCCATTGTTTTAAGAAGATGCCACCCACAGTCAACTGGGAGGACAGAGACATCATGGCATGAGGACACGGCAAGCAGAGCTGCTTACTCATGGTGCCTCTGGGCAAGGTGGAGGAATAGTGCCATAGAGGAAGGGGCGAAAGACCAGATATAATACTCAGAGTCACACTTCCATGACGCACACACATCCACACAGAAGTGTGTGGACAGCCCATCACTCAGGCTATGGTGTGCATACTGCAGGAGGCTATTCATCAGTTTCTCTGGTGTGAGCAACTCAAAGGGTAAATGAGGAGCATAATACAAGATAAGTATCGGGAAGTAGGAAAAAATGTTCAGATGGAAGAAGAACAATAGGGGAAATGAAAGAAAATGAAGACAAGCATGTGGTAAGTGGTTAAAGTTGATATAGAAGGATTAGCAGCCGCAATGAAGCCATCCTCATTAGACTAAAGGCAGATTTCATAAACCAGGAGGCCAGGAGTGCTTGCAATGACATATTTCAAGATATAAATAAGTAAACAAACAAGCAAAAGAAATAAATATCAATGGATATTGCTATACCTAGTAAGGCTATCCTTCAGAAATGAAGAGGAGCATTCCTGTAGCATGCACAAGCCATGGAGGATGGCTCCAAAGCCAATCTATTCAGAGCAATCAAGCTTAACCATCACACTGAAACCTTCATTAACTTGACACCCAAACATATCTCCTTCAAACATAGATAATAAAATGAATAAAAGGTCAGAATTATATCTACCATGGTACAGCTGTCTTTAACCTTTCCTCCTCTCCTGGTTTATAAAAACTTCATCTCCATTCTCTTTCATTCCCCACTCCCACTGTTCTCCCTCCCATTTGAACATTGTCTTCCTACTTTCCAATACTTATCCTCCATTATGCTCCTCATTTACCCTTTGGGTCACTGACACCAGAAAAATAATGCATTATTTAAATTTGTATGTTGATTCCATTCAGCACTTTAAAAAGTCAGGGTCATCATGTCTTCTGAGACTTAAAACAAACTCATAAGTGTAGCCCACTGTAAAAATCAGAAACAATTTTAAAAGTTCCAAAAAAATAAGGTAAACATTCCCATTCCAGAAAGAAGGCATGGAGAGGTGAAACAGAATTTGACCGAAGCAAAAGCAAAATGCAGCAGAGTAAGCACCAAGTTCTGCAGCTCCGTATCCAGCACCCACAGCATGCAGTGGTAATAGTGAGTTACAGTGGGCTTCAGCAGCTGTGTTCCTATAACCTTGCCCATTGCAGCCCTCTGGGCCTCTCCCCTGCACTGTCTCCCCTTGTGGCCTGCAGCTTTCCTCGACAGACATTCCTTGGTCCTGGTTTCTCCAAAGTTCTGGAGTCTCCTCTGTAGTTTGGGCTTTATTCCCACAACTTCAGGAACTGCCTGCTCATGGGCTCTTCTTTGACTTACAGGTCTTTCTTTACATCTATGTAGAATCCACACTGGCTCAATAACTCTTGCATGCAGCATGACAGGAAAACCAGTATCGTGTAGATGGCGCTAAGGTCTGCTGTCAGTGGGAGCAGTTATTTCACCCTCCTTGGACTACAGTTGCATTAAATTTTGAAGACCCAGATTGATGTCACAGTGAAATGAATCCCAGGGAGCCAATTCCCAAATTGCCAATTCCCTTTTCAAGCTGAGAAGTCCTGGGGGTTCTCTTCTCAAATTGCAGTTTACATTTTCACACCCTTGAGCCTGTGATATGTGGGATCTTGCTCATATCCAAGATATCCCCAAGGAGTCTTTTTTTCTTCTCCATGTACAAACTACTTGGTATCTTTTTTTAAAGCACTAATCTCTTCGGGAGCAAAAATTTGGGGCTCCAAATTTTCTAGGCTAAAATTTAAGTTGTTTCAAATTTGCCTGCTCTCCACTTTTCCCCTAATTATCAGTATCAATCTGGTGAAAAGCCACCTATAATTTGCGTTTCACAGCCTGAGTGATGAGATGCCTTGAAATTTCCTCCTCCAGATTATTGAGTCCAGCAGTTTCTTGTCAAGTCTCAGGACATGAGGAAGACATAACTGAATTTCCAGCCAGAGTGTACCATATATGGTCTCTAGTTGCCAAGGAGGCTGCCATTACCACCTGAAGTCTCCTGAGGCTGGCTTTTACTGTCTGCATTCCTATTAGCACTCTGTTCTTCTGATCAGCATAATCCAGCAAACTGTGTAAGTCTTCTCCATTCCACATCTCCAAGCCTTTACTAACTTCCTGCAAACCAATTTCAAAGGCTTCTAAACCTCATGATCACATTCAATCATAGCACTGACCCACTTTCCATATCAGGCTGCTTTCCCACTGCGGATGTAACACCTGATACCCACAATTTAATAAAGGGGGGTTTTAATTTGCCTCACATTTTAAGATGAGTCATTCAGTAGTCAGCAGAATCCAAAGCAGAGACATGCCAGAAGGGCATGTAGAGCAAAGCTTCTTAATTTACAATGGCCAGGAAGCAGAACAAGGGAACAGTCCCAGAGAGAAACAAGTAAGGAACCTCATACATAGCTCCCTGACTCATGCTTCACGACCCACCTGGAAAACCCAGAAGCTTGTGGTACATGTTACTTACTTCAAGGTCAGACAATGTGAAAACAGTAGGGACTGAATTGGCATTGTGGCAGTAGGGGCTGTCCTGTTCCTCTGTGCTACTATTACATGTATGCTACCCAGAGAAGGAGCCTCAGGGACAAGGACCAGAGCTTTTATCTCATTCTTTTACCTCTAATATCCACTAAAGACCAAGCAGGAGTGAGTGACAGCTGGACCCAGACAAAATTCCTCTCAACTGCAGTGTTCTTTGGCGTGAGGGAGAGAGAAACACTGCCAACACTGGGAAGTTTCTCTCCAGATCTTCCTGAGCTGTGTCCCAGGAACAGTCAACAGTCAGAGTCAAGGCATTTCTCAGCCCCATCCAAGCTGCCAGCGGGAAAACAGTGGAACTGAAAGTTCTTTCCCTACCTTGTCGGTGACGTGCGATTCACACAGGAAACATGTGAAGAACTGCCTTCAGTCCTGCCCGCTTGTGTCAGAGTCATTCTGCTGAGCCCAGATTGGTTCCCAATGCAGCTATCCACTAGGCCAGTGCAAGGCAATGTCTGAGAGGGTCCCACAGATAGAAATATGCAGGGATGTCTAAAGCCTAGAGTCCAAATTCATACTGGCCACAGCATCCAGGAGATCACTAGGACATATGCATCCCTTTGCAAAAGCCAGGTTAGTAAGAAGATTTCTTACTAATTGCATTAAGATTCAGGCCTGTAAGAGCTGCGAAACCTCCCAGTAGCTAGAATTGTCAATATCTAAAGTGATAAGACTCTTCTAGAGCAGAAAGTGATGAGATATTCTTTTACTCTTACTGTACTATTGTTCTGGGTCTCTGGGTCTTATGTAGTTTCTATTTTTTTTTTCCTGTTAACTTCCAAAGGTCCCCTGTGATTTCTCACTTCCACATGCAGGTATCCACCTGGCTTTCTGGTTCATCCTGAGGGGTGCAGTGAGCACTGTGTGGCTTGATCCAGCCATACTGCCCTCCTTCAAGGTCATGCTATTAGGGCCAATAAAACAGACTAAAAAAGATGAGTACTTGTGTATGGTCGCTAAATGAAAAACTGATCTGAAAGTGGGATAGTGATGACTGAGGATTGAGAAGGAGGTGTGTTTGTGTGTGTAGAGTGGGGTGGAGAAGAATAAAAGGTAGCTGGATTTAGTCAGTGCAGTGCACACTGCACACGAATGTGCAAAAATCACCCTGAAATTTAATATTTACAATCAATGCATGCTACTATTACAAAAGGAAAGAAGAGGGCCTGCCAAATAGCTCAGCAGATTAAAACACCTGCAAGAAGGCACAGGGGCCAGCAATTTTATCACCAGGCCTGCTGTGCCAGCCTGCCCCCCGGGGCATACTGAGACAGCAATTGAGAGTGGGCATAGTGGCAGGTGCCTGTAATCTCAGCTCTTGGGAGGCTGTAAACAGACAGATTACTATGAGTCCAATCTAGTAGTGAGACCCTGAACACCCTGTAGAACCTTCCCTAAACTTTAAAAAAAAGGAAGAATCTTATAATTGAATACAAATCATATAATGTGGTAAAATGCACCTAAATTAGCAAATTATACATATTTGTGATGGCTTTCCTTGCAGTAGATTGGACGGGGACTGTTTGTGAGCATGCAATTGGTGTGATTATCTTCCGTCATGCTATGATGGAGTGCACGTGCCAGCCTATTGGTTCTCTGCCTTAGCGGTTCCTAATTACAAGTCTCAGATGCTTGTTTCTCACTGGCTAGAGCTAAAGTCCTTGCCCATGTCATGAAGGACTTGAAAGTGGTGGGCAGGTATAACAGCACATTGAGGACCTGCTAAAAGTACCTGTGAACCTAGGTGTCTCTCTGTGATAAGTGTCCTCACATTCTTTTGTACGAAGCTTCTGGTTTGTAAGTTAAATGACAACAGTGACTTTTTCCTTTTTCTTATTCCTGTGTATGCAATCTGACGTCTGCATTTCTAGCTGGTGCTCAGTGTAGTCAATAAATTAATTTGTAAATGAAAGAAGGATAATAATTACATAAATATTTTAAGGATTTTCTCCTGTTTGCCCATCAGAAAATGGCCACTGCTGTTTTCAATTTTCTTTTAGGAAAACATAAACTGATTAAATAATAAGAAAATGATATTTAAAATACCATTGGTAATTTAAAGAAAATATTATCAGCATCCTGTTGAGAACTCTGAGATACTGGCTAGGAAATACTTACTGATGAATACTGAGTCTATTATGGAGATTTTAGCATCTTCACTTCGCTACTCAGTTAACTTCACAAAGCCTCCCTGAGTTCTTACTGAAGAGCTTATGACACCATCTCCACTACAACCATTCAACTCAGGTAAAATAAAAAAAAACACATGTGTTTTCCATAGTTTGTTCCTAATACATCAAGGACTAAGATGATGGATGACAGAAGACAGCCAAAAACAATCTTATTTCATATGAAAATTATAATAATATCACACGATCCAATGAAACCATAAATTGATGGTGACGGTTTTGTACCTAAATGCTTCCCCTGCTCCAAAGCCTCCAGTGCTCATAGGTGGGAAATTAGGGAACTGGTTAGATCTGGGTGTGTGATTTGGGGACTGACAGGGTGTTCTATTAAAGGAGTTCACTGGTTGGAATTTGCATGGTTCGGGTACGGATGGTGAAGCCCCATCCTGCTGGGTAATGAGCTTACGTTAGAAATCTACACATTCCAGTTCTTGAGCATTTCTACCTGGGGATCTAACTTGTGAAAGTATAGTATAAAGCTATCTCAACTATAACATTGTAATTATGCTTGTAAGTTAATTAAGATCTCTGTATGGGACAATAATCTAAAATCTTTGTACGCATTTTTCTTATTTAACTTTTAGGCAAAGCAATGTGATTGTCATTTGTTTTTAGATGAAAAATCTGAATGAAGGGTTTTGGATGCTTTTTTATTTTTTTTAATTTTATTGAGAAAAAATTGCAATGTGACACTTGCAAAACAGGTTGGTAGGAGAGTTACAACAATCAATAGATTGCATATTGTTGTCCCTGTAGTAGTCATTCATAGCACAAGATGCAGACATGATATCCTGTCCAAACACTATTAGTACAGATCTTTCTTCTCATTGAATTAAGAGAAAGTAGCTGTATATCTATCCTATTTTGTATATACAGATACAAAATGGTCCTTCATTTATATCACCTTTTTTTGTTCAGTTTTGTCAGAAATGGATATTCCATTGCCATCCAAATATTGTAGGTGCATAAATTCAGCAATATACTCCAATATAGTCCAGTACTCCACAATAGTAGTGGGTTATCCACAGGACTGGCACTGTCCAAATCTGATGACTTGAGCCTTCCACAGCTCAGCATATTAACATGGCTTCACTTTTCATATCTCGTTTCTAAGCTTTTTTTTTAATTTTTAAAAATCTTTTATTTATACATTTGGTGCAAAGTCTCACTATGCAGCTCAGACTAGAGTCTGATCCACCTGTCTCAGCCTCTAGAGCTCTGGAATCACAAGCATGCATCACCCCATCCGGTTTCTGGACTGGCACAGAAAGCTCGAGGTTCCAGATCCCGCTCAGCATACAGTACTGGGGCTAGAACCCCGGTCCTTGCACTTGTCGGGCAGGTGATGAGACCCCCAAGCTATCTCCTCAGCCCTGTGTTTTGGATATTAATGATCCCAACATAAACAGATGGCATTAGTGTGCCCATGTCTGTCAAATTATCTCAGAGTGTGATTAGGGAACAGTGGACCTTCTTTCTCTAGGGCGACCATGTAAACAGGAGTAAGAAGAGAAAGTAAGAGCCTGGCGCACTAGGAAAGAATAAGGAGGCAAGCACAGAAACTGACATAAATCCTCTACAGCACAAATTTAGCCCTGTCCCACCTCTGCCTGGTCATGCTAAAAAACTTTCAGTGTCCTCTCTTAGAAAAGTCACTAGCCTACGCTCTATTCCATCAGTTATTTCACCAACCATGCACATGTTTTTCTTGTTTGTTATGTGTGAAAGAAAATGTTGAATGATTTTTAATTAAACTGTATTTCAGAGATTTCAGAGTTCCTGGGTAATCTTCCTTTTCTCTTAATGCAAGTAGAATGGCATCCTTTGTAAAAAATGACATTTAGAAGTGGAACTTAAATGTGATGACACATATCACCTTCGACATTGTCATTGCTGCTGATGTTCAGTCAACACATACAATGACATGGCTGGCAAGATAAAATGAATTCTCACTTTGGGATAATAACTAGCATCTGTAAAAGACTGGAATTCATAATAACCTTATCATGTGTGTAGCATTGCTATTGTACTTTTATAAATGATATGGTTAACTCCAAAATTGGCTTAACCACTATGCAATATACAAGTGGCAAATCAAGGGCTGGAACCCCTTCCTCATAAGATTTGGCCTTTATACAAACATGATGCAGTTCACTTCAGACAGCAGAGAAGGGTCCTCAAAGAAATGAGTCACATCTCTCTGTTATAGGATGTCTTAATACATACTGAAAAATCTCCTAAATCCATGGACCTGTAGCTACAGAAGGACTAGCTAGTTTCTAAAGTGCTTCCCGAATCTGAGAGGCTGAATGAGATTCAACATCACATCACTGTGAGTCATGATGGACTCACTCACACCTTACCTGCATATTTCATGTCTTCTGACATGTGGGTAAGGAGATCACAAACCAAGTGTAATATATCTGCAAGTAAAATAGTGCTTTCAATGTGGATGATATACTTTAGAATAGGTAATGCTCTGCTACATCCAAACCCCATTTCTACTTTTTTTGGTTTAACATTGTGCTGCAGAGAAGACGCCAATTTTAATTTCTTCATAATAAATTTAAAAATTAAGTCGCTGCAAGGAGGAAGGTGATTTGTCCAGATTCCCATAATTTAAAATTAATAGAATTGAAAAAAAACTAGTTCATTCTCCTACATTTTCTGCCTTTGAAATTTTTGCCTGATAGTACTTATACCACTCTTACTTTTCCTAGAACATAGGATAAATGTCTTTAGAAGGTACATTTCTCTTAAAATGTCCAATGCCTATTAAGTGTCACTTTGTTATCTATAACTTTATGCTTGCTCAGAACCGGAAACACGCAAGCATTAACAGGTAATGAACTGTTTTATCTCTGTTGCCAAATAGTCTATGTTCTATTTGCCTCCTTTTAAATTTGCTGCTTCAGTGCTTTCTGGAGAGACCTGGTCTTAATCTATAAGAACAGGCTGTCAGCACTTAGTTGGAAAACAATTTACCTCACCCTTTGCATGGCCGGTGCTTTACATTTGAAATGGTATTGACATAGCACTTAAGCTATTTGATAACTTAACCACACCAACAGGAGAGTGTAACCCAGGAAGGTAAGAGCAGAGGACAGCACTGCAGGTGCTGATGTCCAGCCAGGTGCTGCAAGGTTTGCACAAAGGAGCCCTTCATGAAGAATGAGCTTATGTGGAATGAAGAAAAGATCTGTGATCCTTCGGCCAGTACTGTACCACATACTCCGCCACACGACCTCTGAAAAGCAAGGAGCCAATGTTGGAGCAAATTTTACATTACTGAAATTTCCTTTCTCTCAGAAGAAAGGCTGTTGAACATAGAAAGCAAGAGACCCCTACACGAACACAGCCTGATTCCTCAGCTCCTCAAGGCATGCCTGAGCTTCCTCTCTTCCTAGCACCACTTTATTTTTCAGTGTGCCTCTGTGCTAGCTCTATGCTGTGATGCAAGGCCATTTTAAATAAACAAGAGGCAGAAAGTCTTCTCTTTTCACACTAATGAAATCACCATTGAGCACTCCAAATTATTGTAATTTAGCAGATGCCTGGGAACGTCAGGTTGGTAATAAAGGTGAACATATGGGTAGTTGCTTCCAGGGATGTGTGGCCTCAGAAGCTGTGGGGAGCCTTGGAAGCAAACCAATGCTGTGCACTATGGAGTGGCTTTGGGCAGGCCCGCCCACCTGTGGAGTCACGCTTCTCCGAGGCTGTTGTGTTCCCTGCAGTTTAATATTTTGCTGGCACCTGACCTTATTGAGTGGATAACAGCAGAGCTCGGAGTAAGTGAAAACAACAAACATTAGCAAAGCTGTCAAAGAGTGTATCATGTTAGATGCTTTAAACAGCAAGAGCAGAATGCCCAACTTCAACAGGCCTGGGAAAAAAAAGAGAAAATGTATTGTTTTATCAAAGTTGAAAATTACAAGCAAAGCAGGCTCTAAAAACACAGCAGTCAGAAGAACATCCTGTCCCTGCTCCCTCTGCCCCTAGGCTTCAGCAGCTCCTTCCTTCTCCACATCCTAGTTGTAGTATGATCTCTGCGACAGTCCAGGAACCTGACAGACTGAAAAACATTGTCATCTTCACTGAAGAGAAAGGCATGATTTATCTGTAGACAACTAAATTTGCAATGAACTACTTCAGAGGAGAATTATAAAAACAACAAAGATTTGCCTAAGCTCTAATACAGCCTTCAAGGTAGAAAGAGAACTGTTAGAGGGCATTTAAGCTCTGCAAGCACATTACTTATAATTTACTGTTAAAAACTTGAAGTAGCCAAGAAAATAGCTATGATTAACACCAATTATATAGATGAGACAATTGATGCAAGAAAGGAATTAATGGTTGCTCAAGCTATAACTAATGGCATCAAGTCAAAGATTTCCAACTTCAATCATTGGGATAGAGTCAGACAATGAAAAGAAAAGAAAAACATGTTTTCATTTTAACAAAGATTTGTTTCACAGAGGCTGCTAGAGATCCCTGTATTCAGATATGCGGGTTGAAAGGAGTGGACGAAGTAGAAGAAGTAGCTTCTTATTAATGAGCTAAATTAAAGGAGGAATATAGTTTGAGCTAAAAGCTGAAGGATAGATAGTATTACAAGCAATAGATGATGAAGAAAGTCATCTGAAGGTACAGATTAACTTGATCAAAATGAACAATAAAGTTCATGAAGTAATAAAGTAGAAATCAGTACTTGTAACTGAACAATAATAATGCAGTCTGTTAAAACACAGAGTAGGGGCCGGCCAAATAGCTCAGCAGATTAAAGCACCTGTAAGCAGTTGCAGGGGCCAGAGGCTCGATCCCTGGGCCTGCCCTGCCCCCAGGCGTGCTGATATGGCAATTGAGACAGGTTGTGGTGGCCTGTGCCTGTAATCCCAGCTCTTAGGAGGCTGTAAACAGGCAGATCACTAGGAGTCCAATCTACTAGTGAGATCCTGAACACCCTGTCAACCCTTCCCTAAAATATAAAATATAAATAAGTAAAAATAAGTAAATAAAATAAAATGCAGGATAGTTTCATACAAGAATACAATCTGATTCTTACAATGATCCAGATATTTCTGATGCACCATGTTACAACCACTCAAAGCATGTTATTCTGACAATGGCTGAAGCAACTAGTTCCCTCATCTTTGGGCAATGGAAGCAGCTTCTTGCAAGGATAGCTCAGTGGCACCTCCCCGGGAGTCTACTGTGAGCATCTTTCTTTATGGCTTGGTTCTTCCTAAAGATGTGCAAGGACAACAAGCGTAGAACCCCTTCGGCCACTGAGAGGCCTACACCTCCTCATCACGGAAGAGTTAAGCAGAGTGGTCTTCACCCAGAGACGTGCTAGAGATGGTGGCTGAATGCTTATCCTTTGCATTCTTCTGTTAGACGGATTTTAGCTCCATGCTTAAAACTTCTCAGATGTCCTAAAGTCATGCATTCATGGTCTCCAACACAAATCTGCTTTCCTCTTCTTCCAGGATTAGTGCACATGTCTTTTCCATTAATCTTCTGATGCATAATGATCTTAATTTATTTTGGAAAGCAAACAAGCAAAGCAAGACAAATGGTGGTGTTTTTCAGAGGATAATAAGAAAGAGGAATACTAGATTTCAAAGAGAATAAGTCAGTTATTCCTCAGACTTATTTTGAAATATAGGGGGCATTTCAAAAAAAAAATAGTGTCCGTTTCAAATAAACCTGGGATATCAAAGCAGTGAAAAAAAAAAACACATTAGCAAATGTTACTGGATTAAATATGCATCAATCTTTAAAATGCATTTATAACTTATCATTAAGCAAACTAACTTGATAATTGAGCAAAGGTATAAAAATTTAAGAACTAAAGAGTAGTGGACACATACTAACTTGTTTCTTTTTTTTAAAGACCTTACTCCGCATGACCTGTACCTAAAGTCAAATCAAAAGAAACTGCCTACACTCACATTAAAATTTTCTGCATAGGATTAAAATGTTTAAGAAATGAGAGACTAAGAAAAAATTAGAATATAGCTGACAGTTATTAATCAAGACTGATTAAATTATGTTGGATGGCAAGTGATGTCAAAATCGTGAGGCCTCAAACAGCAAACAGTTTCTTCTCTCATCATTTGACATTGTCCAAAATAGGATGGAGAGGTCACTCTGACCCAAAACATTCAGGAACTTACACCAAAAGTGGCTGCTCAATCAAATCTGGTTACCGTTTCAAAATAGGTATTGAGATGTATGGGAACAACACAAGAGAACTCAGAGAATCTGTCACAATTATTTTAAAACATTGCAGCCCCAAATTGTTTCCAGTCATTGTTACTCATATAATTTTACAAATCAAGTTAAGATGGCCAATTTGAAGGAGATAAGCTAAAATTTTAATTACCACTCTGAGTGCCTACCTCACAGACAATAGAGGTTCCTTATAAGAAGAGCAGAAAATGGGCAAAATGGTTGAGTAAATACTGCAATGGAAGTGAAAATACAAATGACTTTTAATGATGTGTCAAAATTATTAAACTTAAATAATATGAAAAGGAAAATAAATGGTGACTAATACCATTATCCCTCTATTGATAGATAAAGATCAAAATAAAATACAAAATGTAGAATACAATAAGAATCGTGTAACATATTGTCTTGATTAATTTTTCTCTTTAGTGGGAAAAAATACCCAACACCCAAAATTAAGGAAGGAAAGGTTTACTTAGCTTGCAGTTTGTGGAGCTTTCAGTCCACAATCTGCTGGCTCCAAGAAAAAATGGAAAATGGCAGAAGGCAGCAGTTCACAGCAGCCAAAAATAGCAAACAACAAAGGGAGAAGCAGTGGCAGAGAGCAAGCCTCTCTCCCTCCCTTATATTGCATTCAGGCTACCTGCCCCAATGTGAGTATAGTCCTCACACCTGTAATCCCAGCAGCATGCACACACATAATCCCAGGATTAGATAGAGAATTAATCACAACCGCTAGAAGTCTGCCCAGTGACTGCATGAGGCTTTGGGGGAACACCTAGACACAAACCTTAATGTTCTATTCCTGTGCTAATTTCCTGCTATTGAGTTACTTATATGTTTCAGATAATAATCCTCTATCACATCTTTTTCAGATTTTCAGTTTATTCTATTGATGGTTTCTTTTTCTGAGCAAGAGATGTTCAGCTGGATATAACCCATTTAGATTTTAACTTTTGTTGCCTGTTACATTGGAGTCGTGTCTTCAATATTTTTTGAAATTAATTTTGTTGGTACATTGTAGATAGATAGATAGATAGATAGATAGATAGATAGATAGATGATAGATAGATAAATAGATAGATAGATGATAGATAGATAGAGCATATATATTATATGTAAATATATATATATATCAACATTCATGATACAGAATTTGTACCTTACCTGTGCACAATATATCATAATTTTTTCCCTTTCATTCCCCTTCCTTCTACTCTACCTCCCCTTATTTACAAAAGCTTGTTTCCATTTTTCCCATCTATTATCTTTTTCCTTTTCCCTCCCTCGCTTTCCCCCTCTTTCCTCCCTGCTTCCCTTTCCCATTTGAACATTTTCTTCCTGGTTCACAAGGCCAGCCATGTAGTTTTTTTCTTGTATTGTCTTCTACAACTTCTGAGTTTATGTAGAAGTTTTTAATCCATTTGATTTTATTTGTACATCTGCTGTGAGAGGAGGGTCTCATCCTCGGAGTGTGGGCATCTGTTACAGCTTGTATCTAGGTATCTCTCAGAAAGTCTCAAGTGAGTGACTGATGGGATTTTTTCTTTCTTTTTTTCTTTCTCTCCTTTCCTTTTCTTTTCTTCTGTACCAAAGATCAAACTCCAGACCTTGCCCTTGGCTGACATGTATTCATTCCACTGAGCTATCTCTCCAGCCCGAAAGTTCATTGTCATTGGTTGTATTTGTGTGGGGTTAGTTTTTTGTTTTTATTGCTATTTGGGATTTTTTTGTTTGTTTGTTTTTGTTTTTGATAATTACTTTATTTTCATTTTTTAATTAATTTATTGAAAAACAAATAACAATGAGACAGTTTCAAAACCGATTAGTAGGACAGTTTCAATAATTATTACATTGCATATTGTTGCCTTCATAGTGGTTATTTATAGTACAAGATGCTGACAAATCTTTCTTCTCATTGAATTAAGAGAAAGTAGCATATATCTATCCTAACTATTGTGATGTCCCAAATTTTCTGATCAAGGAGATTATGGGGCAACAGAGGTAAATGATTGATGATATAAAGTGTGCCTAAGGAGAGTCACTTGGAGAGAAAACATTCTCTCAGATTTTCACAGAGAGCAAACTGGTCAAGCAATGGCCATGACTCATCCATGTGACTGACACTCACAAAGGATCTACAAACTGCGGTACAGGGTTTCAGGCTAAATCCTGAGGGGATTTGACTGAACTTGTCACATACAAAAGTTACATTTCTTGTTATATAAGTCTTACTTTATCTTGGTCTTAACCATCTAGCAGAAAAGTATAAAATCAAGATATAAAAAGTAAAGCCATGTATATTAATATGCTGAGCTGTAAAAGGCTCAACTGTACAATTTCTGACATTGCCAGTCCTATGGATAACACCCTACTATTATGGACTACTGGACTCTATTGGATTATTTTGCTGAATTCACGCACCTACAATATTTACATGGCAATGGAATACGTATCTCTGACAAAACTAAACACAAAAGGAGGATATAAATGAAGGACCATTTTGTATTGTTAATGTTTTTGATACTGGAAATCAAACTCAGAACCTTGCACTTGCATGACAGATGCTTATGCTGTTGAGCTATTTCCTCGGCCCATTTTGTTTCGTTTTGGTACCGGGAATCAAACTCAGGAACTTGTGCTTGCCAGGCAAGTACTTATGCTGCTGAGCTATCTCCCTGGCTGCGGAGCATTTCAGAAGTGACCAGAAATAGGGTGTGAAGATGACATGAGGGATATGATGCTGAAATTAATGGTGCAATGCTGGCACTAAAAGTGCTCCACTCTGTGTGTGGCTGGACTATAAAGGATGGAAAGGGGGCTGCAGCTGTTGCTTGCTGCTTTGCTGCTTTGCTGCCTTCTGTCTGCCTGCTTTGCCATGGACTGCTTTCCTCTGTGAGACCCCTCTGCCATGCCACTCTGACTTGGAGCCAGCTGACTATGAATAGAGAGCTCTCCAAACTGCAAGCCAAAATGAACCTTTCTTCTTTAAGTGTTGGATATCTTGTCTCAGCAAAAAGAAAGATAACTAAGTTAGTATCCAATTTTCCAAACACCATTTATTGTAAATTTCTATTGTTGACTAATGTGTTTTCCAAAAAACTATCAAGTAATGATGTCTTATAAATATGTACAGTGTATGAATGTTGCAAACTTTTTACTATTGTGTTATTATTTGTTAGTACTCAAAGTGGCATTTAGTTATATATCTGTTACAGAAAATTAAATGCAAATATATGCATTGACTCTTGGAATTTTTAGCCAATTTTCTGCATATCATTTAAAACAGTATCTACAGATAATACAAAAGCCTATGTTCTCTTACACTTAGTAAATGCTTATTTTTTGCAAAATATATGCCCATTATAACATAATAAATTAGAAAGCATTTGAAAATAATTCCAAGTATGACCCATTTTTATTTGGAAATATCCCACTTTTCAGCAGTTCCTTTTCAACTAGTGTAACCCTCTTCTCCTGGAGGGCCTTTGTCTTGTCCTTACCCTTAATTATTTCCTGTCAAAAGTGTAGCCATTCCTCAGTCCTTTTAAATCCTTTTCAGTAGTTTCCAAACTGATGGATTTTTAAACTACTAGTATGAACTTCATTTTTAGATTAAAGATATCTCCCTCTTCTTTAAATTACTGCATAGAGAAGGCAAACTTTGGAACCTACAATAATTACTTTATGCTCCATATTGAAAATGTATTCCAAAATGTCAAATTGTATACATAAGAAAGCAGTTCTCTTAAATATGTATTGAGAATAGCAAATGCTCAGATAAAATTGATTAAATCCAGTATCAAATGTGGAAGCAAGTCATGTAGCAAGCGGGCATGAATATTGAATAGGGTCTCTTTTTGTTGGGGGTTGGGCTAGTGACTCATTTGGGCTCTTTCAAGGTGATTAATACCTATTTAGAATATCAATCACTGATGCCCACCCATAGGGAAGTATATAGCTGTGCTTCCCTATTTGATAATGGATTTAATCAATTTTACCTGAGCAATGATGCTTGTAATCTCATTGGTTGACCAGAGCTTTGTCCCACCTCATGCCCACCTAAGCGAGTTCCCATGTTCTCCACCACCTTAGACCTGCCACAGCTCATGGTTTTCCTCTTTAAAAGTCCCTGAAAGAGATAGCTCCCCAGGGACAACCCCACTCAGGTGCCCTTCTTCTGTCTCTCTCTTGGAAAGAAGATTTCTTTCCTTCCAATAAATATATTCTGCTCATAAAAGAAAAGAGAGAGAATAGCAAATGCCTTAAAGTCTGTACCTTATTTTTTTAACCTATTGGAATGCTTCTCACACAATGAGGAATTCAATAAGCCCTTTGTGAGCTTGAACATATTTTAATGAAACAGTGTACACATGGACACTATCACTGAAAACAACATTATATTCTCAATTAAAATGATAAGACTTAGAGCTTCTTGTGTGCTGAGATACTTTTAGGTAAATACATATTTTATTTGAGATTGTTTTCAACATGGAATCTCCTTAGGCAACAAGGAAGTGTTTATATTAACTGTAACAACAGAGTTGAAATTTAGCCAAATTTATTGAGTAAATTCTATGAGTCTGGGGTGTATTTGTTGAATTATAATAATAAGCTAATTATATTAAAAATTTTTTGAAGGGATAGCCTTCATGAGAAAAGTGTGAAGATAATGGCTGAAAGATTCATCACAGAGTCAATGTAATTGTGAATGAGTTAGACATAAAGCACCCATCAGGGAGCACTGCTGTGTTGTCCCACTTCTTGGAAGCCACTGCCCCAGCTCCCACCACTGGGTATGCTTTGTCCAGTTCTGTACCTCATGCAAGTGTGACCACAGAGTACATACTGTTATGCTTCTTTTTGTAAAGTTTGTTTTCCATTGACAAAAATTGGATACATTTACCTTCTACGATATGATATTTTGAAATGCATATACTGATAAGTCAAGATAATTATTACAGGAATTGCCCCACACACCTATAATTTTTAAGTTGGGAACATACAATCTAAAGGGAATTTTTAGAATGCAATGCTATTAATTGTAGTCACAATAATATTCAATACATCTGTTGAATTTATTTATCCTAACAATTTTTTTATACTTTGACCAACATCTTTAAAATTCCTTCCCATATTCACCCCTCACAGCTGCTGAAAACTTCCATTCTACTATCTACTTCTATAAATTATTTTTTGTAAATTTTACTCATTTTTTAATGTATTTGGTACAGGGTCTCACTATGCAGCTCAGACTCATAGTGATCCACCTGTTTCCTGCCTCCCCAGCTTTGGGAGTATAGACATGTGCTACCACTCCGTGTCTCAGAGTGCCCAGGTACAGGGCTGGTACATGTGGTGCCAGGGATCTAACCCTGGTCCTTCTGCTTGCCTAAGCAGTGCTTAGTCCACTGAGCTATCTCACCCGCCCTATAAATTCAGTTTTCTTTATGTTTCATACAATGAGATCACTAGGTATTTGTCTCCTTTTCTTTTTTTTTTTTTTTTTTCTTTTTTTGCAAAACAGGGATTGAACTCAGGCCCCTGTGCTAACCAAGGAAGCATTTATTCCACCGAGCCATCTCCCCGGCCCCTGGTATTTGTCTTCTTGAGCCTAACTGCCTGACTTATTTCATTTAAAAACTACACTGCATTTTGTTAAGGGAAAATTACAACATTTCATTATTTTAAAATGCTAAATAAAATTTCAGTGGTACCTATACCAAATTTCCTTTTGGTATTTTTTTTCACTGATAGACATCCAAGTTGTTTTCTCATCTCAGCTGTTGGAAATAATGCTGCAACAAATATGGCAGTGCTGATATGAAAAACAATTGCAAGTAGGACACAAAAAGTACGGAAGCTGGAAAGGGGAATACTGAAAAGGAGCCTTGTGTTTATCAGTTGACAGTATTATGAAGGCAAAACTGGAAGCTGCCCATGTGAAAATATATTTAAAGATATATAAAAAGTAAAAGGTTTTAAATACATAGATAACATAAATCAAATAAAAATAATCTAAAACAAATTATTGAAAGACTTGAGTGAACACTTTATGAAAACAGATATCAAAAGTCAATAAAAATGTGAAAAGGTATTAAATCTCATCAGTTATCCTGAAAACACCACAATGAAAATAACACTATATGTATAACTGACATAAGTAAACTGTTTAAGATCTAGGGCCAGCGAGATCATTCAGCAGATTAAAGCGCCTGCGTAAGAAAGCTTAGGCAAGTGCAGGGACCACAGTTTGATTCCCAGTACCTCATGCCATTCTTGCCCCACCACCAGGGGGGACTGAGATGGCCAGAGACCAGGCGTGGTGCTGTAAACCTGTAATCCCAACGCTGAAGGGTCTGAAAGCAGGAGGATCGCTATGAGTCTGAGCTGCATAGTGAGGCCCTGTAACAAGCAAATACATTAAAAATAAACTAAAATAAAATCTAGAAAGAGAAATTAGCACATGAAAAAGTATGACACATGGCAAGAGTGCAAAGCCATGTGAAATCTCACACACTGGTAGTATAGCTGTGGTGCAAAAATCCTTCCAAGTTGTAAGAAGAAACTTGTGAAATCCTCTCTGCTTACTAAAACTGCTATGCACACTTGGTAAACCATCTGATTTACAGATATGCACATGCATTACTAATGAAAAACAAAATCTCAACTATGTAAGAGGAGTATATTAACTAAATTCATTATAATACTAACTGCACCATATACAAATATATTAAAGCATCACATTACAGTCAAATCTATTTGCATTATACCTCGATAAATGTGAAGTATTTTTTATGAGCTTATGTGTTCAGATTTATTTATTTGTTTAACTTCATTTGTTTTTATTTTTTATTGAGAAATAAATATGAATGAGACAATTTCACAGCTGATTAATAGGACAGTTTTGATAATCAATACACTGTACATTGTTATCTTCTTAGTGGTTATCCATAGTACAAGAAGCAGACAGGATATTCTGTCTAAACACTGTTAGTACACCTCTTTCTTCTCATTGAATTAAGCAAAAGTAGCTGTAAATTTATCCTATTTTGTATATATAAATACAAAGTGATCTTTCCTTTGTATCCTTTTTTTTGTCCTGTCAGAGGTGAATATTCTATTGGCATCTAAATACTATAGGTGTTTGAATTCAACTAAACAATCTAACACTATCTAGCAGTCTATAATACTAGTGGGTTATCCTCAGAAGTTATTGACTTGAGTCTTTTCAGCTCATCGTATTAATATGGATTTACTTTATATACCTCATTTTTATACTTTTCTGCTGTATGGTTAAGACCAAGAAAGTGCAAGACCTATATAACAAGAAATGTAATTTTTGTATCTGATAAGGTCAGCCAAGTACTCTCAGGATTTATCCTGTAGCCTTGTACCGCCCTTTGTACATCCTTTTGTCAGTGTCTGACATGAAAATGAGTCACGGCCATTGCTTGACCATGTGAAGTATTTTGAAAGTTAGCCTAAACTTAAATAAAATTTTTCATAAATGAAGAAATGAATATTCTCTTATCTGATGTTCTTAAAAGCATTCTTTTATATTCTTTTAAGGAAATGATTCCAAGTGGCTTTTATTGTTGACCATTTACAAATTTTTTGCCTGTATACTGTGGTCTCCAGCACAGTTGTCTATCCTACCACCTTTGTTACACAGAATTTTCTAGCTATACACTTATGCGGAAAAGCTATGATTCTATAGCAAATATTATACCTCAGTTTGTTCTTCCCAAGCTATCAGTAGAAAATGAAGTATAATGATTTTCACTTTTATCAAATATTGATAGCTGAATGTGAATATTTTTAACTACAGTTTTCAAAGAGACTTTAAATGCTACAAATATTCTATTTCTATTATTTGAGGATTCAACTTCTAGAATTGTTTACCTTCTCAGTATAATATTTTGTTAATACCTACAATTGTTTAATTTTTATTTATGGGATTATCATTCATTTTTCTAAAACCATAACTGATGTCTTTATGAATGATAAGTAGATACTGCAGCTTAAACAAAATTCTAGCTGGTAATGACGTGTCAAAACAGATTTATGATTGACAAAGTGAGCAGTAATCACATGTATAATTTATTTTGTTTTGTAAGTATCTGAACCATAGTGTAATTTAATAGCTAATGTCAATCACTGTGACAAAACTGAAACTAATTACTTGGAAAAGTGATGAAGTAAATATTAAGAATGTGAGTGGCAGGAAAATTCTTTTTTTTTTTTTTTTTTTTTTTGGTGGAACTGGGGATTGAACTCAGGCCCTTGAGCTTGCCAGGCAAGTGCTTATTCCACTGAGCCATCTCCCCGGCCCCTGGAAAATTCTAATAACAGTGACTAAATACACATGTTTTATCTATTTATCATTTTAACTATTTATTGTCCTTGCTCTCCAAACTCACAGATCTTAAGAAGCACAGGAAAGTTGGCTAAAAATGCAGGTTTCCAAGTCCCCAGTTAGTGTTTATAGTTCCAGAGGCCTAATATGGGATCCAGAAATGAGAAGAGAGTTAGTCTGGTTGTAAACATAGCAGTTAAGTGTATTGGAAGAGGCCAATTTAGAGTCTGGAAAATCATACTAACTAGGAAACAAAACGCAGAGCTGAGCAGCAGATCACACCTGGGGAAATGGATTGAATGGCATTGAAAGAAAGAGAGACATAGTAATGGAGAAGAAAACCACCATCTGTCTTATTACCAATGAGACTTGCCCTCAAATTTCATAAGGAATCATATTCTTATGAAATAATGTAAGTTTCAAGTGAGAGTAGAGATTGCTAAAATTATTTTGTGCAAAAAAATAATAAAATCGGGGATTAAAGTTGAATGACAGCACCTCACTCTCTCTTCCACCAACATAAAAAACTGCTGGTTTGTGCATAGAAAAATATTGTTACTATTTGGGCATTTAAGAAATCCTTGTAAGCAAGATATGCATGCTCTATGTCAGCTCTGCTTCCTCTGATCTAAGAATTAAGTGCCAGCATCTTGGAAATGCAATATATAGAGAGCAGGTAGCCTACACCAAGAGAAATATTCCTGTAAGAAATTCAAGATATTTTGTCAAGGCATTGGCCTGATGTCTATAAAGAAATCAGGGACATAAAAGGTATAGAGACAGGACATAATGGTATCTCTAAATAGAGAACAAAGAAAATAATAATTAAGTGCAATAATCATGTAAAAACAACCCTCCAAGATAATATGTTGGGTCAATTGTGGAAATTTCAGTTATTCAGTAAATTAAAGGCTTGTTTATAAATTAATTCAAAATAACACAAGAAACTGGCAGTCACTGGGTCTAGATAATGAATATAAGACCTCACTGTACTTTTCTTTGTTTTCCTGCATTTAACATTTTGTTTTCATTTGTCTATTTGGTACAGGGTCTCACTATTCGGATCTAACTCATGGTGATCCTCCTGTTTTCAGCCTCCCCAGCACTGGGATTGCAGGCATGTGCCACCACATCCATACTCTGTCACTGGGTCAGTGTGACCCAGGGGCGGGGCTGATGCCACATGCAGGAATGGGGATTGAACCCTGGCCCCTGCACTCATTTATCAATTTTTAAAATATAAATTATTAATAATGGAAGACAAATGATATTAACAGGGCCAGGAAGATAGCTCAGTAGAATAAGTGTTTGCCTGGCAAGTGCAGGGTCCTGAGTTCAATCCCTGGTACTGAAAAAAAAAAAAAGATATTAACAATTGCACTAACAATTAACTATTTTAGAACATTTTTATTTATAAATAATTAACTGGGAAATTTTGCTTAAAAATTTGGATCATAAGAGATGAAGTTAATTCTGACAAATAATTTTTTTCACAAAATAAATGTCCTTTAGATGATATATTAAAGAATTGTTACCACTTCACATGCACTAATTGCAAAGAGCTAGAATACTAAAATTATGATACTTGTTATGTTTCACTAAATAATATAGTTGGCTTAATCTCAAAATTAAAATATTTTCACCATTTCACTTAAATTGTTTTCTATGATTACTCTGCTTTGTTTAAAATAACTGATTCTAATTTCCTTCATGTGAGTTATAACCCTCCTGTTCTTTCCTAAACTAATGTTATGTATGTCTTTGTCATGAAATTAACTGAACTGGATGATGCAGCAAAGGTTGTGGACCAGTCTTTGCAATTCAGCAAAACTTTTTGAGTGATAAAAAAGCCCTGTAACTCTGCTAACCAACTTGATATGTCCACTAAGTGCTGGAAATGTGGTTAGATTGGCAGAAAGTTCAAAGTATTTTTTTTTCCATTTTAACTTATTTAAACACAAACTTATACACCTATGTGGATGAATGGCTGCCACATTGCTCAATATAGTATTAGCATCAGAAATTCTCTTTATTCATCCATATAATGTCATTCTAAGTATTCACATATAAATAATACTTCTAAATGTATAATTTATAAAGAAAAATTGTATTTTCACACAAATACTCAATCCATACATGACTTAAGGGAGAAAGGACTTTTTAGGCTCATAGTCAGAAGGATCATCCCGTAGTGTGCAGGCTCTTATGTATAAACCCACAGGAAAGTCTTGGTAGAGCAAAGTTGCTCATTTCAGAGAGCCCAGGAAGCAGACTGCATAGAGAGAGCGTTAGGAACAAGCATTTACTTCTAAGAGTTAGCCCCACTGACCCACACCTTCAAACGGGGCCTAATTCCTAAGAGTATATTCTGCTCTGAACTTCAGTGATTTAATCCAGTAATAATTACAGCACACCCATGATTCACCTTCCCAGGAATCTCAATCCAGTTGTTGATAATCATGATTAACAGTCAGTCACATCCCATCTCCTGTCAACGTGACATCCAAATACGTTTCCTTAACCCTCAAGTAATCCCCAAATAACGACCACAGCAAGTTCATGATTCTGGATAATATGATACAATTATGTTTGGTGCACAACCAAAAACACATCAATCCCTTCCCCAAAGTCTCAATGGAACCACCATTGCTCAAATGTCTTACTTCAAGTCTCCTGAGATTCAGGTCAAACTCTCAGGTACAAACTTCAGTAAATAAAAAAACAAAAAAAGAATTTTGAAAGGGGATTTAAAAAAGAGTGGATCAAAGTAAAACTAAAACCAAAAAAAAAAAAATTATGTCTGTGCTCTCTAACTCTGGCATCTAGAGATAAGAAGTGAGTTACAAAGGGTGGAGGGAGTGTTTCGCCCATTGCCATGTTGGTCGCAGCCCCTAAGGTCTCCCTCTCAGATTGGATGCACTTACTACCTGTACTTTCCTAAGCAGACATCCCATATTTCTGACATTACCAGCTTGGGTGTTTCAAGGTCAGAGATAACATGTTAGAGCAATTGTATATCATTAAACATACAAGAAGATATATAATTGAAGAACTGAACAGAGAATGGTTGAGTAAATCAGGCCATTTTCTCTTTCAGCTGCGCACATAAAGGTTCAGGGAACTGTCTTCTAGACAGCATGAGAAATCTTATATTAAAGCCCTCTACTTGATCAAAAGAAGGGAATGAAGAAAATGAACTGAAGTAAAGTGTCCCCCACAAAAAAATATCTGCTTGCAAAACAAAAACTTCTTTATATCAGTGGGTTGAGACTGCCTCTATATGCCCTACTTAAAAGAATAAAAGAGAACAAAACTTCTTTATTATGTATTTTGCATATATGAAAATATGTCAATCATCTAATTTGAGGAAAAAAATCTGTTCTAATCTTTTTAGATGAAATAGTAGCAGATACCTCTACCCAAAATTAGGTAAGGAAAGGTTTACCTTTCAGAGGCAGAGTGGCACATGGCAGAGGGCAGTTCATGGTGGTACAAAACCAAAAAGAGCAAGAGCAAGAAAGAGGAGTTGAAGCGACATGGCAGCAGAGAGCTAGGCTCTCTTCCTCGTGTTGTATTGAGGCTCTCCACACCAGTCTGGGTGTAGCACTCACACCCACAATCTCAACAGCACTCACACCCATAATCCCAGCACTGGGTAAAGAATTAATCACAAACCTAGAAGCTGCCCCATGCTTACATGAGGTTTGGGGGGAAAAACGAGACACAAACCATAACTTTCATACACTGACTTGATTACTTTTTTATTAAAAAAGAAGAAAACTGAAAGACTGTGTAAGACTCATATAGACAAATACAACTAACTTCCAGAGATAAGAAAGATGAACAAACTTTGAATTTATTCCATCACCATGTCAGATATACTTAAAAGGACTATTTATCCACAAAATAAGCACTAACTTCTTGGGGAAAAAAAACAGCAATCAGAGCAAACATTTTAAAAACTTAATTAATAAAGCTGAAGTATATATAAAATGATCATGGATTCAATACAAGTGGTATGATTTAATCTCAAAGATTTCTACTCTCAATGAGTATGATGGGGCACAACATTAATGTCAGTATTGGAAAATTAGGGATATCTTATTTCAAAATTAAAATTTAAGAAGACCTTGAGAATGTAACTTAGTGATAATTTTTTGATATAGATGAGGCATGAGTTTAAAATGCAGTACTAGAAAAAAATTCTCCCAAACATAGAGCATAAATATATAAAAGGCTGCGCATGATGATGCATGCCTGTAGTCTCAGCACTTGGGAGACTGAGGCAGGAGGACTGGATCACAGTGAGTTTGAGACCAGCTTGAGCTACAAAGGGAGCCCAAGGCCAGCCTGAACTGCATACTGCATAGTGCGACATTGTCTCAAAAAGACAGAAAGAAAGAAAGAAAGAAAGAAAGAAAGAAAGAAAGAAAGAAAGAAAGAAAGAAAGAAAGAAAGAAAGAAAGAGGGGCTGGTGAGATG
>NW_004524841.1:1236732-1238853 GCF_000260255.1 Octodon degus
ATAAAAAAATCCAAAAACATGGAAAATTTAGAATTTAAAAAGAGGGAATGCTGATGAATTAAAATAGGTACTCAAGGGTGGATCCTGATTCTAAAAGATTCTTCACTGAAAAATACATATACTATTATATTTCATTATTTTTATTAATTTTATTCAGAAACAAATAAGCAGTTTCAAAACAGGTTAGTAGGACAGTTATAATAATTAATACATTGCATATTGTCTTCCTGATAGTTACTCATAGTATCAGATGCAGACATGACATCCTGTCCAAACACTATTAGTACAAATCTTTCTTCTCACTGAATTAAGAGAAAGTAGCTGTATATTATCCTGTATATTTTGTACATATAGATACAGAATGGTCCTTCATTTGTATCCCCTTTGTTTACTGATTCTTAATGGATCACCATTCTGAAAGGAAAATACATGTTAGAAAATAGCAAAATAGAGGGCAGGCCTGATAGCTCAGAGGACCTGCTTAGGCAGAGCGCAGAGGCTGGGATTCAATCCCCAGTGTGCCATGTCGGCCTCACTCCCTGGGGCACACTGAGACAGTGATTGAGAGTAGGTGTGGTGGTGCATGCCTGTAATCCCAGAACATGGGAGGTTGAAAACAGGAGGATCACTACAAGTCTGATCTACGTAGTGAGACCCTGTACACCCTATACACCCTGTCCTAAATACAGAAAAAAAAAAAAAAGATCAAATAGTAAACTGGGACTTAGTTACTGTCATTGCTGAAACAAACTACTCAACACCCAAAGTTAAATGAAGAAAGATTTACTTGGCTTACAGTTCAAAGAGAGTTTTCCTCCTTAATCAGCTAGCTCCATGGCAGGGTATCCTGGCAGAGGGACATTGCAGGGCAGAAGCAGCAAAGTGGGGCAGGCAGAAGGCAACAAGAAAGCACCAAGACATGCTAACAAATATCCACAGTCGTTCTTTCTGTTCCCATATGCTTATCCTGTGTCTACCCACCATAAAGGCAGGTAGCACTTGCATCATTAATCCTAGCATGAATCACACCACATATTAACATAAGATTCAAACCCTTCATCCCAGCCTTGCACAACCTAGATTCAGCCACTCTGAAAAGCCCCACCTAAGACCATGTGAGGCTTTGGAGGACCATCTAGACACAAGCCATCACATCCTGCTCCTACCTCCTGAAAACTCATATACATCCCTTTATGCAAAAGGCATTTAGTCCATCTCTGAGAGTTGCTGAAGTCCAATCAATTTCAGTATTACTGAAAAAAGCCAAGTCAAAAGTCTCTGAAATTTAAGGTAAACTCTTAGCTATAAATCCCTGTACAAATGAAAAGAAAGTCGAACACTTCCAAAGTACAATGGATAAACATTTCCATTCCAAATGGGACAAACAGGGGATTAGAAAGGAATGTTTGCCTTGATGTCTAATTTCCTGCTTCTCACATGCACAGGTTTTTCCATTACAATATATGTTTACTATTAAGTGTCTAGACATGTTGCAGTAGAACAATATAGTAGGACTGAATTGCTTGTCTCTCCTTTGTGCTAGAAACATATTGCTTTCCAAGCTTCTTTTTTTTTTTTTGTTTTCTAAATTCATCAATTCAATAGATTTATAGGTAGTTTCATGATCTAGCTCATTTACACTGATTGGAAAGAGAAAGATTTCCCACACTGACCCCTGAAAAAATCCAATCTACACTTTCATTTTGTCTCTCCCAAAAATACACTTCTGTTCCATTCTAATTTCATGTCGCTTATAACCAAAGTACGAGACTAAGCACATTGTGAAGTATTGGGGAGAAAAGCTTTTTATACTCAGATAAAAATGATGTGAATTGAAATTCAACTGGGTCACTGACAGAATGACCTTAATTTCTATTCAGAATGTGCTGGTAAACTTTCCGATGTAGATGAGAGATAATAGGCTTACAATGAATGTTGCCTGCCAGGCTGATAAAACTGTCAGAATGAAGAGATAAGGAAGTCCCACATCCACTTATTTTCATGTTTAGCCCTTGGAGATTTTGTGTTAGAGCATTTTCACTGCCAGGTCTGGGTCCAGTAAAGCCAGGTTAAGATAAGTATGAAAAGATTGTGATAGGCTCAGGAGACAGCTGACAGCAA
>NW_004524841.1:1240561-1241217 GCF_000260255.1 Octodon degus
ATTTTTATATATTCTTGATTTATATGTATCTAGGAATAAATAAAGAATTTTTAAATGGAAAAATATCTTCCATCCCACCAAAGAAAAAGAATAAAAGATATGTCATCAGGGCAGGAAACCAGCATTCCAAGAAAAGAGCCTGAAGTAAATTGATGGGGCTTCAGAAGGGGAATGACCTCACATCTTGCATTGCACTATGCTCGTTCCTGGACCCTTCTCTAGCTCAGGCACCAGCCTGGAATATCATTAGCTACTAAGTCTTAAGAATTGTCTTCTTCCCTGGTTGCATATATTCTTCTTGGTTCTAGAAGATCCTGAATCTATTCATATCTCCAGAATGTAAATTGTATTTTTCTCTCACTGCTCTTCTAGAAAGACTTGGCCCTCTCAACTCTTCCCTAAATAGTGGTAAAGACTAGTGATTTGTAAAAATATACACAATATTAATGCACATACTCTATGATATAACATTCCTTTCATTTTCTGCACAACAGTTATTATCTCTTCCTCCATTACTAGCATGTTTAAAACATCTGAAGATGTTTTGTAGGTATTACAGCTCAGAGTTTGGCTAACTTCCATACAATTAGTCACACACATAGACCTTTAAATTGGGCAATAAGTAACTTCTCAAAAAGCAAGCACAGACCATTACT
>NW_004524841.1:1242257-1243847 GCF_000260255.1 Octodon degus
TTTTTTTTTTTTCTTTTTCCACTTTCATGTACTCTTGCAGAGTCTTGTCCTAAGAAAGTTATGTAGCCTCATGGATGTCCAGTTTTCTGTAACTGCCCTACACCAAGCTCATTGTTTTCTTTTTGCGGTACCAGGGATCAAATTCAGGGCCTTGTGCTTGCCAGGCAGGCGCTTATGCCACTGAGCTATCTCCCCAGCCCATCTCATTGCGATATAGTTACAATTGACTCTGTTTGCTTCAAACTCTTGAATATGTTAGACTCTCCCCGAAAAGAGAAAGTTTTTATTTAAAATTTTCATTGTTCATTTAAAAGTACATATATTATATCTTCAAATTTCCCTAAAAGCTTGAAAATTTAGGTAGGGTTTATATCTCCAAACCTCACCTTTGTTTGAATTCATAACAAAGCACTGAGGTGCCATATTATACTTCACATAAAATGAAGGGACAAATACATTTACATAGAAATAGTATTTTGTATTATTTATTTACACTTAACACCTTGATTTGAACTTTGTAAGCACTCTCATCATCTGCACTACGTCTCCAGTCCCCGCCATTGGCCACTGTGAGTTGGCATGACAGTGTGTCAATAAACAGCTGCCAACTCTCTTCCTCTTAAAACTTTTGAATTCTACATAATTTCTTCAGCATATTTTACCACCAAAGTTTTGTTCTCTGACATTTAGTAAAAACTTCTGACTGTCTCAAAGCAACCTCTATTCAAAATGTTTGTTAGAAATTTATAAAGACTAGAGACACAAATTATGAAAACATAAATGCACAACTTCATATTAACCTTTTAAAATCACTACAGTAGAAATGAACCTCAACAGGTTTTATAGAAGTAAATATTATATAATTTCTAAAACCACAGGCAAATATATGTACACACAAATACAAAAACACAATTGCGATGTTAAAAACTAAAAAAAAAACATAATAAATTTCATGAGACATTGCACAAAGAAAATTAAGAGTTGCAGGATTGATAATCGAGCCAGCAAAAAACTCTATGACGCAGTGTACAGTGAAGTTGTTACTACCTGCCAATCAGATATTTATTTATTTTAATTGTAATACTTAAAATACTTTAATTGTAGTGCTTAGTGGGTTTCACTGTTAGGCCTCCACATGTGCATACAGCTTGCTTTTACCATATCTGCTCTCCATTCTCTGTCTCTTCCCCTCTATTCTTTCCACCATCTCCCACTTTTCTTCTTCTACCCTGATGGTCCCTCCCAGAAGGCCCTCACAGAAATCCATCAATCAGTAGATCAATGCACAGTGCACTTCCTCTCCTACTGGATTAATCAGCTTCCCAGGGCTAGGACAAAATGCCTGACTCCTGCAACTTAAAGAAAGTGCAGTTTATTTTGGCTCAGGGTTTCACAGGTTTCATTCCATGGCTGACTGTCACCAAGGCAGAAACATCGTGACAGAAGGGTATGGCGGAACAGCTGTTCAACTCATGGCATCAAGGAAGCAGAGGCCAGGGGTAGAGTCTCAAAGGAAAGCGACCTTTATACACAGTTCCTATATGCACATTCCCAGGACCTACTTTTTTCAGCCTACTCCCTCTCCCCTCT
>NW_004524841.1:1244072-1263778 GCF_000260255.1 Octodon degus
TTTTTTTCTTTTTTTATGTATTTGGTAAAGGGTCTTGGACTTTTAGTGATCCTCCTGTTTTCAGCCTCCCCAGTGCTGGAATAATAGGCACGTGACACCATGCCCAGCTCGATCATCAGCTTAGTGCACCCTGGGGGCAGGGCCAGCATGGCACGTGGGACCACAGTTGAAACCTTGGTCCCTGGGCTTGCCAAAGCAGGTACTTAGTCCGCTGAGCTGTCTTGCCGGCCCCTGACTAACTTCTTGATGTTGGGAGCAGCAGAAGTTGGAAAGTGGTGATATTCATGAGGTCAAGGCCACAGTGCCTAAAGCACCAGGCCACCTCAGTTGTGAGAAAGATATGCTTCCTGGACCATTTCAACCATTAGTCACTAGGCAACCTTGTGTCTCCGGATACCAACTTTGGGAGAATATAAATAAATCCCCCTACTGTTGTTGTTTGGGTCATTTGCTAACCAAGCAAACAGTCTCTACCTGAACCCAGCTCTTGTCTCTTGTCTGTCTTTTTCCTGTTCCAGCTGCCACTTCACCTTGGGGTACACCAAGAGACCAAAGCGCCCTTCTACTTTCCACTGCTGATCTCCTGCTCTGCTTTCAGTCACTATGGGCTGAACAGCTTGGCCCCACCACACACTTTCACCATGATGGCTCTGCCTTGGAGCAGCCTGGGCCAAATTAAGCCTGTCCTCTTCCTTTACATTGAGCACAGATAGTATTTTCTCCTGGTGACAGGAAAACTAATACTTGGGCACACCTACAAACACACATATAATTCACAAATATAGGAAAAATTATAGTAGTATTGAAGACAACCTATATGTTAGTACTTTATAAATTAAACACCAAACCTTGCTCACACATTACATGATTAAAATATGTATGTGTTATTAAATAAAAATCTATAAGGTTTATGTCTAGATGTCTCCCCAAAGCTAATGCATGCATTTTTTGTGGGACTTTTGGGAGCTGGATCATGGGTTTATGATACTGCGTCGTGTGTGTGTGTGTGTGTGTGTGTGTGTGTGTATGTGTGCATGATATTGGATTAGTTAATTGATAAATCTAGAGCTGAGAGTGATGGTGGGAGGTGCAGGTTGATGCGGGAGGCAAGTCACTGATGTATGCCCCGAGAGGCACATATAACCCTCCTCCTTCTCCCTGAGTCCTCCTACTTCCTGCCTACCATGCTGAGAGTTCCCTCTCCTCTACAGTGCTGCCCCTGCCTTGGAGCAAATTAGAGACTGCAATCTCTACAAACTGTGAGCTAAAATAAACCTTTCCTCCTGCAACTTGTGAGTCTTTAGTATCTTGTCCCAGAAATGAGGAATAAGCTAAGACAGTATCTAAAAAACAAGCTAATTTTCTCATGTATGTAAAGTACCTTAAAAAATGACTAATTTTAAAAATCAAAGGTAATGCAATCCACAAAAATTAGTAACAGCAGAGCAAACAAAAGAAAGGGATCACTTAGACAAAAATCCATGAATATCCAAATTAATGAATAAATAGAAAATTTAATTACAGAATTTTTAAGATAAACAATAATGAGAACAAACTTCAGTTTTTATAGAATTTTTCTAGCACTGCACTCCCAAAGAAAAACATAATACTTAATGGTTTTTATTAGTAAATGTCAAACTATGCTAATACATTAACTAAGATTGAAATTAAAAGCATAAATCAAATTTTACATTGCAGATTTAAGGCTGCAATAACAAACCTTGCCAAAGCTTACAACATTTTCCCCAAAACAATACTTAGAGAAAAATACAATCTCCAGTCTTTTGTGTAATTAAACAAAAACAAAACTAAGAGACATGAACTTACTTTAGCATTTATACTGAGACAAATGTAATTAAAATGGAACTGAGATTATATATAGATGTAGACATATATCTTTATCCTGCTTTTCATTTCCTGTCTATTGTCTACATTTTTCATTCTCATCTATTTCTTACTATCTTTTCCATTGCTAGGAATCAACTATAAGGTCTTAGTTCTTTAGATAGAACTTGAAAACTAGAAAAATGGCCAAATACTCCATTTTAGGATTTTTGTTGTTGTTGTTGTTCTTGTTGTTGGTTTTTTTCTTTTTAATTTTAGGGAAGGGTTTAGAGGATGTTCAGGGTCTCACTACTAGATTGGACTCATAGTACTTCTCCTGTTTACAGCCTCCCAAGATCTGGGATTACAGGCACAGGACACCATGCACCGTCTCAATTGCCCTCTCAGTGCGCCCTGCAGGTGGGGCCAGCATGGCAGGCCTGGGAATCGAACCTTGTTTTAGGATTTGGATAGGATATTCAGATATTGTGATCTATTCACAGTGTTTTCTGGACAAAAAGAGATTAATTTCAGTGTAAGCATGAAAAAATTCTGATATCAAACTGAGACTATGATTGTTCTAGAGAGGCCCTTTCTGTCCATGGACTACCACCTAAAACAATTATAAAAGAAATAACACACCCCCAAAAAATTGCAAAATAAAACAAAAATTCCTACTATGTACTAAAACAAAGCTATACACTGGAGAGAGGAGGAAATAAGGAAATAAGGGGGATACTGAGAGAGAGAGAGACAGAGAGAGAGAGACAGACAGACAGACAGACAGACAGACAGACAGACAGACAGACAGACAGACAGAGACAGAGACAAGACAGCCAGAGACAGAGAGAAGTGTGGGATCTGTATTATTTAGTTTTTGGTGAGTATTAATGTTGAGTAAAAATTAATAGCTTAAAACCACAATATCACTCATTACCTTGCTACCTTACAGTGGCAAGCTGAAGGAGTGTACACAGACATTCTGGTCTTCCAGCTAGAAAGTTGCCTGAAGGTGACTGGCCTTAACAGCCTCAGCCTGTCTGGTGCTTGGTTGCAGCAAAGACTTCTGGGCCATGTACCCAGTGTTTGTCAAACTAACTCCCTAGTCTGTATTCCAAAATAAACATAAAGAGCTAATTCTGAGTACAGTAGCATTTTTCAAAATTCTGGGCCACTGCTCCTTCCTTTTAGTTATTGCTGTTTTGTTGTTTTCTCCCACCATGAACTACTGCTCTGTGCCATGTGCCACTGTGCCTTGGAACCAGCTGATTGTGTGTGTTTATGGCGAAAAGAAGAGAGGTTCAAATGGAGGCCAGAAGAACAGAATGATAAGGACTTCAGTGAGAATAATGAGAGTGAATGAATCTAAATCTGTACCCTGAGATCCAGCATGAAATGAATCTACCTATGAATTAAAATTACAACATGCACCAAGCGAATTTTTATCTTGATATTCAAAGGAATATCTATCCAGTCATACAAAATATTCATAAATGTGACATTGACATCAATGCGTAAGTCAGGTGATAAATGGCTGAACAATTACTTCATCTTTCTCCTGGCCTGAGCTACTATTTCTTTTAGTATTCCATAAAGCAGTTGCTCCAGTTATGCATGATTTTGCAAATCTGCTCAGAGCAGACATCAACATTGTATCAATACCTTGTTTTTTTTTAATTTAAAACTTACAATTTTCTTCCTGTCAAACAAAATGCATTAAATGTACTCTGTGTGTGTATGTGTGTCCTTCTATTACTCAGTGTGCCTTCTCAAATGTAAGTCGACAACTGTGTAGGTGCAATTTCCTGACAGAGCATAGCCACACACATGAGGCCCTAAGTTTGCAGGAGACTGATGGGCTTGAGATATCAAAACTCAGGAGTGTTGCTTCTTCTGGTAAGTAATCTCTGTCAACATAAAGAACATTTAATTAGGCAGTAGACTGCGAAAGACAGGACTATTCATAAGAACATAATGAAATGATTCCTAGTTGTGCTTAATGCAAGGGCTTAGTCTGTTGTTGTTGCTAAAACGGAATACTAAGGGCTGTGCAACTTACCAAAAAAGAAATCTTTGTCTCATAACTGGAGGCTGTGATGCCCTGTGTCAAAGTGACAGCACCTGGTGAGTGACTGTGTGCTGTGCCATAGCACGGAGCTGGGCATCGCACGGGGAGGGAAAGCACTCGTGACCATGTCTTCTATCTTACAAAGCTACTCGTTTTATCTCGGGGCCTCACCTTCATGACTCCATCTCTTCCCACTGACCTCACAAATGAATCCCTCAGCATATGAATTTGGAGATTAAATGCCTAACACATGAACTTTGGGCGGCTATGTTCAAACAATGTCACATTCTCACTCTCTAAATGAATTAATGAAACAGCACTCAGAAATTTCATCGAGAGAACAGATTGTACACCGTTGCTCAGACTATTTGATTAGTTTTGTATGATAATGTGCTTTATTAATTACATTTGGACAGGTGCAGAGCTGGGGTAATTAAAAAAACAAAACACATTAAAAGATTCTTCTAGATTGAGGTTTAAGTATTATTAGTAATACTGAGATAAACACATCAAATAATTATCCTGTGCGGCTCCAATGATTGACAAAAAAATGCATCAATATTGATTCCATCTCTGGGAGTGTGCCTGGTACATTTCTCTCCACTGTTTCTTGTGCCAGTAGCCAAGGACATCCATAATCACTTTATCTTATCTGCTGATCTTAGATACTATTTTTGTTGCTTTCTCATAAGGCAGCTCTTCCCATTGTGTTTAACTTTATATATTTACTTGGCATAAAATCTTTTGTTAAGATCCTGTTGAGGCTGATATCTAGATGTCCTCTCAAAGCCTCATGTACGCATAGATGGGGCTTTTGGAAGGTGCCTGGATCGTAGGTATTTAATATTGGATTATGGGGATGAAAGCTGTATCCATCCCCTGATTGGCTGACTGTGGTTGTGGGTAATGGGATCACTGAAGAGGGAAGCCCTACTCTGGGTGGGGGTGGCATCAACCAACAGGCTTGTAGCCTGAATGGAAAAGAAAGGGAAAGAAGGAAGGCAGGTCTGCAGCTTCCTGCTTGCCCCTCTGTGAACTGTTTCTCCTCTACTATGCTCCTCTGCCATGCCGCCATGCTTGCAGCCAGCTGACTACATACTGAAACCTCTACACACTGTGAGCCAAAAGAAATCTTTCCCACTATAACTTGTAAGTGTCAGCTATTTTTCTTTCTTTCTTTCTTTTCATTTATGTATTTGGTACAGGGCCTCACTATGCAGCTCAGACTCCTAGTGATCCTCCTGTTTTCAACTTCCCCAGTGCTGGGATTACAGGTGTGGGCCACCATACATGGACTGGTTTGCCAGCTCAGCGTGCCCAGGGCAGGGGGTTGGCTCACTGCAGCATGCAAGATTGGGGATCGAAGCCTGGTCCCTGCACTTGCCAAAGCAGGCAGAGTGTTGGTTATTTTGTCCCATCAAGGAGAAATTAATTAAGCCAGAACCTGTTTTTGGATTCAATAGTTAAAATGTCTTTTATTATCTTTTGTTATCAATATAAAATATTTAAAAGTAATTTCATAAGATAAATCGGGGCCTTATTAATTGCTTGCAAACTTTTACGTGACTGATGGGTGACTTCTTTTTCTTTGTATACTCCTTGTACTATAATATTTTGACCCAGTTGTTTCCAAATACTGAGCCAAAAGGAAATGGAAGTGGGATCACACAGAGGATCTCAGGTCATGCATTTCCATGCATAGTTCTCACGTGATCTTACGGTGGTTCAGTTTGTGTTACTGTATACATAAGGAATACTACTTTACAAAGCAAAGAGGGTCATTTGGGGTCACAGTTCTGAGGGCTCAGAGCTTACAGATCACATGTATTGACGGCTTTTCTACTGCAAAGTCCCAAAGCCACATGAAGTGCTACATTGCAAAAGATGTGGAGCACTTATGTGTGTATGTGAGTCTTCTCATCTTCTTCCCTTTGAACATAAGTTCACTAGGATTCAATCAGAAGGACTCCACCCTAATAACTCTGTCTAATCCTAATCACTTTTTGAAAGCCCCACCTTTAAGCACCATAGTTAGATTACATCTTTACCCTCTTCGTATGTCACAAAGGGATTAAATTTAACACATGAAGCCTAGGGGACACAGACCATATGGAAACCATCGCACTCCTGCCCCAATTTGAAGCACTCTGTCTAGATGAGCCTCTTCCACTTTTGATACACTGACTTGGAATTTAAGAATTGCAGTACACGTTCCATGTGTTTATGTTCCATTCTGTTTGACACGTATCAGTTGTCTCTGGTATACACTGTTTTGCTTTATCTTTGTGGGGACTCAGAGCTAAAAAAAAGTTATATCACTTTGCCCCCATATGATTTGACATCTGCTACAATGCATAAACAATAAACAAGGAAACTTTCTTTCAATTTCATCGTACTGCTAAAATATAACCTTATGTGTAATTCAAGGAAAAAGTAGCCCTTACTGTGGTATAGAAGTATCATGTTCTATACATAAAAACAAATTTCAAAAGTATAAGTTCATAATGGAACATATAAATATTGTTTTAAGGGAGTCACCCAACTACCTTTTCTTTCCATTTATTTCCTAATACAACATGCTGTATAATACAGTCAAATCAAATTGACTATAGTCATGTCCATATGATATTTTATGTCTCTGTATTATATGTTATTTTTTTTAATTCCAAAACTATGTATTCTCTTTGCTTTGACTATTAATACCACTTTCATACTGTATGATAGCAGGTAATGTTAAAGCATGCATGGATTTGAGAATTTTTAGGATGGAAACTTGGTCTGAACTATTTTTTTGGTGACACAAAGAATTAGGGGTAGGGGCCAGGGAGATGGCCCAATAGAGTAAGTGCTTCCATGGCAAGTGTAAGGGTCTGAGTTAAATGCCCAGTTCTGAAAAAAAAAAAAAAAAAAAGAATTAGGGGTATGAAAAAGTGAAGTTGGGGGTAAGAAAAAGTTGAGCTGCTTGGACCTGTCAGCAATTAAGGAACAAAAGCAATGAAGATTTACATAAAGTTTAGTACATTTTATTCAAAGAAAGAAACATACTTCTAACTCTTGAAGGCCAAGTAGCAAAAATTACTAATGCCAAGTCAAGATCCATTAGAAAAGGTAGCTAAGTCCATGGATGCAGTAGATAAAGTTGACCAGGAAAAGAAAAGGAGAAAAGGTGCTTTGAGGCTTCTCCAGACTGGTCAACAATGAACTAAACCTGGTAAGTGGAAAAGAGACACCTTTGGAAGAATCATTTGGCCCAAGCTCAGGCAGTGGTCTGTACTTTGGTACCTAAATGAAGGATACAACAGGAAACAATTCTTTGCAATGTGTATGTGGATCACTTTGTCAGACTAAGAGCTGAGAAGCACACTCTTGCTGAAGAAATCAAGAAACATTTGGAGAAAAAGAAGCAGAAAATTCTGCATGTGCTATTTTTAGGCCAGTACTATAATACTTTTACAACGTATTGGATGGTGATCCCTGCTAGGGTTTGTGTTCTAAACACCTGCCGTGCATATAAACAGGGCATGTATAACCAAAAATAGCTTAACAGAAAAATATTTAACCTAACTACATGTGATATACATCATATAGTATATATAATTTTACACAACTTTAGCACAACTTACTATACTGATTCCAATATTCCTTAAAGTGCTGGGATTAATCTTTGTAGAGAGAAAAACAACAGCATTTGCTTCTTTTCTACTTACATAAATCACCATTTTGCCAGATCTCTCTGAATATTAGAGAGAAATGACTGGTGAGCTTTGGGTCTCTATAACCCATTGAGAATTTTTTATACTTAGAAGCAAAGAAAAAGATTTTTTAAGTAGTTCATTGAAGTGCAAAGCTTACATTTTACAAGTATCACACATAAACATAAGTAGGCTATGAACGTGCTCTGGAAACAAGGCAATTTTTTTTTCCTAATCTTTCAGCTGCTCAACTTGTATAAAATGGAAACCAGTACTTTTAAAACATTCTAACATAAGTTAAAATTATTTCATGAGTATTTGATGCAAAGCCATTTGAATCTTCTTTGATTAGATATGTGTTTGTTTGATAGACAAAAATCAGAAATAAAAATATCTTTATTCTTTGTTTCGCTTGTTTTGAAAGAGGGTCTTGCTATGTAGTTCAGGATGACCCTGAAATCACTGTATAGCCCAGGCTGGTCTTGAACTCAGGGTAATCCTCCTGTTTCAGCCTCCTGAGTGCTGGGTTTATAAACCTGTGTCTCTACACCTGAAATTTGCAATTATCTTAATCAGTACACCCCCAAAATTTCTATTTATTCATTAAAATATTGTTAGGGCCTGTCAGATAGCTCAGCGGATTAAAGTGCCTGCTTAGGCAGACACAAGGACTAGGGTTCGATCCCCAGTGTGCCATGCCAGCCCCACCCCTGGGGTGCACTGAGATGGCGATTGAGACTGGGCATGGTGGCACATGCCTGTAATTCCAGCCCATGGGAGGCTAAAAACTGGAGGATCACTACAAGTCTAATCTGTATAGTGAGACCCTGTAGACCCTGTACTAAATACACGGAAAAAAATTGTTGTCTTAATTTTCAATTTTTTTTTAATTTTCAAATTTAGATATCAATCAAAATTAATTTGGGGATGCAATATGAGATATGTCAGAGATAAAGATTTATGTTTTCATTTTTTCTAAGAAAACTTCCCCATTGATATAGCATTCTTTATTGAAAATATTATATTTTCTCCATTGCATTATATAACTAGCTGTAAACCAAGTAGAAGGATGTGTCTATGGGTCTGTTTGTTATCTTGTAATTTTTTTCTAAGCTAATTTGTTTAATCTTGAAGCAGTAATAAAGGATTAATTTATATCATAATAACTCTTCATGGCTAGTAGTATAGAACTTTTGATTTAGTTCTAATTTTAGATAACATTATGTAGAAAAAAATTGCATGATATTCCACAAGTTTTCCAATCCCTGGCATATGCACCTTTTATAGCTTTATATCCTTGAGTGTAGGCAGATGATGGGATTATCAATTCCTAGATTAGCTGATGCTAGATAGAAAAAGAATGGTTCTTAAGATTGTCATGTAGCAAACTGGAGAAATACTATTCTACTGGAATGGAGGAAGTAAAATGGCCGTGTTTCGGGATGTTGGTCATAGCTAGAACAGGAGGTGCTTTTATGTGGTGAGTGCCACACCACTGCTAACAGCCGGCAAGAAGACAGAGACCTCAGTCTCAAAAGTAGAAAGTGCTGAATTCTGCCAATTACCTGTATCACCTTGCAAATGATTGCTTCCCTGGTAAGTCCTGAAGTTGGGCGTTTAGCTTGGCTGATCCATGAATTTCAGCTCTGTGTCGCCCTCAGCAGGACACCCAGCTGAAGTGGACTTCTGCTCTGCAGTCACTGTGAGAGGGCAAATCGACGTCGCTTCCAATCACTATACTTGCAGTAAGTGCTATGCAGCAATAGAAAACTGATGCAAATAATTTGGATTTTCTTGACCTTTTTCGTTCCTATGTCTGTTCTAAAATTAACTTGTTTCCAATTTAAAACCTTGCCATGCATTTGAAAGTGAAAGTACTCAATTTGTAAATAGCCTGGGAATCATTTAGTCTATCCTTAGTTTCAATACAATGTTTTCTATTCTCAGAGACAATTCTGAAGGAGACCAGAAGACTTGGCATAAAAATAGTATGTTGTTTTGATTTTATTTTAAAAATTCACTAGTAAATACTTTTGAACACTATTTGTTTTGAGGAAATTTTCTGGAGTTCCAATTTCTTTAATAGACAGAAATCTACTTACATTGTTTTATGATTACTCACATTTCTTTCAGTATACATGCGTAGTGGTCTTTCTTAACCAATTATACATGTAATGTAAGTTATTAAGTACATGAATCAATTATGATTCATATAATTATGTATATTTGGTAGTCTCAGTGATATTAATTGCATAGAATATTTTAATAAACCAACTTTTAATTTTTTTGACTTTGTTGAATAGTATTTGCGTTCTTTTATTCCATTGATTTCCATTGCTCTTTATAGCTTCTCCTCTTCCTTATTAAGATTAATTTGTTGCTTTTTATCACTAATGTCTAGAATCTTTTTAAATTAATAATTATGCCTTTTAAGACTGTAAAATTCTATTAAATATAGAAAGGAAAAATATGAGCAAAATTAAAATCAAGGAAGTTTCCGGAATATATTTTCTATTTTTACTTGCAAGCTCTACATGTCCAGGACAAGAGCCAGGATCACCCCAGAAACGTAAGTTGAAATCACAGTATAATAAGATTTGAATATTTGGTTAAGGAATTGTACTTAATTCTAAGGCAGTCTAATTGCCTCTAGAAAATACATGGTCAACTATTTCAATAAAGTTTATAATTTAACAATATGCAGAATACATTGGGGGCAGAGGGGCAACTAATTGAAGTTTCCCATGCAAATTATACTGCTGGTTTATATTATTACAAAAGCTATTATGAGCGTAAAAATATGAAATAGTTCATAGGTGAGAGAGATAACTTAAAATTTAAACTGAACAGCTATTAATTGGATTTGAAAAACAAAGAAGAGGCAGAATCAACAATGTTTCCAAAGCTTCTGCCTGAGAATGACGGTGAAATAGGAGGTTGTTCCCTCAGGAGAAAAAGGACCTCTGAAAGAAAATTGATTTAAATGAAGCTGAAAAAAGTAGGTATTATAGTTTGAGTGCCACCTTCAAAACTCATGTTGAACTCTAACTTCTTTGGCTGATTTCAACAACTTATAATCCATTGAGGTTCACCACTTTATGTGGCCTGAAGGGAGGATGTGAAGTGTTGCTGAATGGAAAGAAGAATAGAAGGGGAGGTGGGGAGAAGAGAAATTTTTTGGCTATAGATAAGCTGCCTTGGTCTGTAGCTGTGTTTCCAGAGTTTAAACTCACTAGATGTTTCCTACCATTTCAATGTGTCCATGGTGAGCTACCTAGAGTGAACTAGATTAAGATTAAGACAGAAGCACTGTTATTTATATCATTTGATAGAAAAGGCAGGGCCACAGTTTCTCACAGTTCCCCTCTCTCCTATCTTTGTTTTCTTTGCTTTAAACTCTGTGAGCATTAATTCAGTCCCTCTGTCCTATTTGTCCATCAGGAGCACATGATCCAGATAAGGTAAGGGTGTTCCCTAGCCAAGAATAAATAAACCTAAAAGTACATATGACCAAAGCATGAGCACTAGAATGGAAAGGACAATTGTGCTCAGCTGGCTTTTAGATCTGTCTCCCTGTAAGGCTGGAAACTGCCTGCGGGGGCTAGCAATTGAGCCCTTATTTATGTCTCATCCACTTAACAACAACTTTCATAACTTTAATTATATTTTTCTGCTGGGAATTTAAGACTAACTTAAAATGGGAGCACTATTAATAAAAATTAACTTTTCTTTTGCAGAATAGCAAAACCAGTTATGGGTTTCCATGGATTATTTGGGAGACTATGTGTTGAGCCCCTCAGCTCTTTGGTCAGTGTTAGCTGCCAGGGTGGGCCATAGCCTTCCTTGATCATGCAGCCGGGTGTGGAAGCATACAATGATATTATCTTTTCCTTTGGAGGACCCTCCTTTTTAGCACACTGTACAGTGCTTGATTCCTGAACCCTGAGTTCTAGTAATCTTTTTGCTCAGGAGATTGAAGGACTCACCAAAATTGTAAGAGCCTATGGAAAAGGTCCCCTGTGTCCTGGGTGCTGGTTGAGCTTGGAGGCCCAGGCACAAAACATTGGCTGTTCTTTAAGGCCACTTACCCTTTTAACTTTGGTCCTTCAAACTTCAGTTGTTGAACACCAGAAGGTTAATTATAGCAGCATTTAAGTGGGGACAGTTAGTTTAACTATCATAATCTAATCTAGATCAAGTACTTTGAAATATAAAGTATATCCAGAGAACTGGTCTTCTGTTTCAATAATAGCTGCCAGAAAAACCGAAGTTTTCTAGAATGTTAACAGATAATAGTTATAAAATTTCAGCAGGATAATTTAAAATCAGAAACAAATGAACACCCTAGTATATCAGTTATTCTGGGATTAGTATACTGAACTATTGGATTTTTTTTAATCTCTAAAAGTACATTTAAATTTTTATTTTAGTCAACCACCTTTATCCAATTATAAAATATTAAATAACATAAGGAAATTTTTACCTGTATGTGTTACCTTTTAATAAAGTTACAAATAAGTGGAACATGCTCTTTTATTTTATGGATATGCTTTATAGATTATTAATCCACAATCATTATTATTATTTTGCGTTACTGAGGATCAAACTCAGGACCTTGCACTTGCCAGGCAGTGAGCTATCTCCCCAGATCTCCCTATCCTCCATAATCTTTAATCATTATAATGGTATTGCCTTTACTGTATAAAGTGTAGGCACATCAAATTATCAGAACACAATTACAAAGCAATCACATAAGGATCAACCTAAAAAACTCCATCATTCTGAACAACTGTAGTTTAGAGGTCATCAGTATGATAAGATATCTTTCTCAACTTTTACTTCTTAAAGGGATCTATACACTTGGGAGAAAAATAGCATCTTTAGTATATCATGTAGCAATAATTGGTATCACAGCTATATAGAAAAATTTAATATACATAGCCTTAGCTTTTACTCTTGAGGGAAAATTAGGTGCTTTTAACAGATTCATATAAATTATTATCAATTCTGTATTTACATGAATTAAATGACAGATTTAGAACTCATATATTTAGGAAGCAGGGTAAATGAATGCACACTGACTTCTTACCCACTACAAGTGTATTGAATTTATGCAATAACAAAATTCTTATTTAATCAAAGCCATTAGATGTAGATCAAGCTTTAAATGGCAGGACCAAATTTAAAGAGATGTCAAAATATTTGACCACTTTAACTTTTGGATAAATATTGTATAAGAGAGTACTTATTTCTTACTTTGCATGTACCAAAGTTATGTAGTCCTAGCTCTGTATAAATTAAACTGTGAATATTAGACCCATAGTATTCCTTACATACCTATAGTACCAGATATACAAGTTGGATCACACACTACAATATTAACTGTCCATTTACCCAATCATAAACTCAGTGTTGAAAACATTCTACAGGTCAAAACTTAAATAATCTTAACCCTGTAATACAATTTTGTACCCAAAAGCCTGACAATGAAAAGCCTAAGAAACTATCTTTGCAAAATATAGAAACTTTTCCTTTTAATTTAGCTTTATAAATTTAACTGAGAACATCCTAATCAGAAAACCATCTTATTTTAGACACAGAGAACTCAACATTTATTTAATAAATGTTGAGATGTGGCACATAAAATCCATGGAAAGGAAATTGGACCAATTGTGGGTCAGGCAGCTGCTTGTTCAGTCACAGAGGAGTTTCCAACAGTTCCCAACTCCAAGGGGTCCCCACTTAACAATGGCTTTAGGTGACTCATCATAACACTTAACATTTATATATTATTTATTTATTTATCTTTGACCACAGAAAAACTCTTCAGTTGTTGCACACAGTAACATACATTGTATTTATAAACCTACTATTTATATCATTTTTATTTCTGTCAACTTTAAAGACATAGTTAGTGGATATCAACTGAATCAATTAACCCACTGCTAGGCTATGTGAACCAAGGGCACTTGGGCTAATATCATGAGTGTTTATTTATAAGTCATCCTATACAAAACATATATTCCAAGACTCACATAGAGAAACATACATGATTTAAATCATGTAACTGGGCCGGGTAAATTACTCAGGGGATTAAAGTGCCTGCTTAGGCAGTGGGGTTCAATCTCCATGCTGGACTCACCCCGGGGCACGCTGAGAAGCAAATGAGATTGGGGTGAGACTGGGCGTGGTGACTCACGCCTATAATCCCAGCACTTGGGAGGCTGTAAGCATGAGGATCACTGAGTCTAATCTACACAGTGAGATGCTGTAGACCCTGTAGATCCTGTCCTAAGTACAAAAAATAAAAAAATAAAAAAATGAATCAAAAAATTAAAAAAATAAATCATGCACAAGCTTTGAGCTTTCAAACTCTAAGGCTTTTATTTGCTAGTCTCATGTAAATTTGAAGTCTCTTAATCCTCATTTCTTGTGATCTTTTAAGTAGATTTAGCTACTTTTAAAAGCCTAGCTGTTTTTTATGTGAAAGGCCAAAAGAAAAATAAAACTTATACAAGCTAATTTTTTTTAACAAGACTGCTTTAGATACATTAAACAAACAAAAAGGCACAGACGCACAAATATTTTAAACCAGAATGAACTCCTAGAAATATTGGCCACGTTGAACTATAGCTGTAAGAATCTGTTATTGGTTCACTGTAAATTGGCTAGTCAGAACCTTTGGGGATGAGAGATTAGCACAAACACTTCACTCAGTTAACTCATCCCATAACCAGAAAGAGTCAGGAGGATGAGGAAGAGACTTTGGGGCTTGTCTTTTTATTTCCTAATTTATGTTTGGAGAAAGAAACCAGCTTTTAGCTTAGGTCTGGATCACATATCAAGGAACGCAAAGGTCACGTGCTTCTCTTCCCCTTTCCCAGAGGCTAGAAGAACTAAGAAAAGCAGGCTGGGAAAAGATGTAAGTTGCCACTATGAAAGAAAGTTCTTTTGAAAAACTACATTTATACTGAAGAACTTGCAGAGGGCTGACCTTGGCTGACTAGAACTTGGAAATTACAGGGGACTAGAATGTTACAAATTAAAGGCCAAAATTATCTTGTGCTATTTTTAGTCCCTTTTAATTTTTTGTTATTTGTGATTTTTATTAGTTCATATTTTTGGTACACGCTAATTGTATTCATCATGGGGAATTGGCACCTGTAGAATATATCTTAATACTATTTTCATTTCCTCTCCCTCTTCCTCTTCCCCCCTCTCTTCATATCTCGTAGCCTTTCCTTTTTGCAAAACAAAAAGAAAGAACGAAAGAAAGAAGAAAAGAGAAAAAGAAAAACATCTATAGTCTTTTTCAGTGGCCATTTATAATCAACCCCTGTATCTGCCTAATACCATCCTGTGTCCTAGATAAGACTCCTGGGATGTATTGCTAACCTAGTCTCCATTAACCTTAAAGCTAAAAGGAAAAGTGATAGCATCTGAATCCAACTGAAGAAACTTCCCTACTCTGTTATAGCCTGTCTACCCAACACTCCACCAATTGGTAAACACGTTGAATCATGACTTTCTTCTGTTCTGTGATTATACAAGTTAGTGTAACCTCGTGTATAATTGAACATGAGGCCAGGTAACTAGAATCTACATTAGCAGGGCCATGGTCGCTCATATTTTTTTAAGCATATACTATTTTCTTATTTCCTTTCAAACAGCATCATTATTTTATCTCAGTACCATGAATAGAGCATTAAGATTGATGACTATGAAAGCTCACAAGAAGAGAAGTGAAAGAAAAGTCTGAAACCCAGAGATTACATAAATGGTCTTGACAAGAATGTTGATAGCCATATTTAAAGAAAATATCATTCTGATGAGCTACTGTATGCAGACACGGCACAAATATTGGACCTTGAAGTAAACAATTTCCTTGTGGTGCAGTTTTAAAGAACTGGGCAGAACTGTGTCCATGTGCTAGGACTTCATAGGATACAGAACTTAAGAGGGATGAAATGGGATATCTGGTGGAAAAAATACCTAATAAGCAAAGCAGTCACCCTATTTTGTGTTAATTTCAAAATTCGTGTACTAATATTTCTTAGGCAGATTATTTTATTGCTTATTATTATTATAAAGTGATATGAGAGAGAAACAGAATGACATAAATATGGAACTTATAATTTAAAGAAAGCTGAGCAAGTAGATTTGAAAAATGCACAGCCTAGCCATGTTGAGTGAAAAAGAAATGTCTACAGAGAATACCAAAGGTGTGACCAAGTGACCCTGGTTAAAGAGATTCCTAGGACTTGAGGGGTTCCAGTGTCATTCCTATTCATCAAGGCAGTGGGGAAAAGACCCCAATGGCTTTCAGAAATCCTTGAGGCTGCCTGCCACAACCCTCCCAGGGGTAATGTTTGTGCCTTGGGAGCAAAGATGATCATGATCGAGGTCATGGAGACTGTCTGGCCCTTTAGCTCCAGTTCAGGGCTCTTTGGCTGTCCCTGCTGTCGTGTCATGTGGATTCAGGTGTACTCAACCCCTGCCCCTTCCACCTCTCTCACCTCCACCAAGAGTAAGCCATAAACCTTGTCAGTGCTCATGTTGTGATAATTCTGTATGTCCACAGAATTTAAGAGCTCATGGGAATATGGGTTTCCCTACCTATATTTTAAAGAATATTGTGGACTATGTGTGCTCTCTGCCAGGAACAGGGCCACTTCAACAAGAGGCCTGTTGGGACAATGCTGAATGGCAATGTGGGTGGAGCTGTCACAGAGAGCCCCTACCAGGGCAAAGCCTAGTAAAGCCGTGAGAACAAAAATCACACTTGAAGTCTCAGAACTACAGGGCTGCTAGCACGTAACAGTAGCCAGGTTAGATTTCTGGCATCAGACTCCAGCCCAGGGCGAACTTCTGGGTAGACTGAACTCATTAAACACAAGTGCAGGACAGCCTAGGCCAGTCACAGACCTTTCTCCCAGGATAACGAACTATAAAAGTTAGATTATTGTCCTCTAGAGACAAGTAAGAAGCTTCTGCAAACATCCTAGGCCTAAGGCATGACGTGCCCTCTCCCTCCCCTCAGCCTAGGTGGTGGACAGAATATGTAGGTGCCAGCACCGAGAGGTGAAAGTCCAGTGTCATCTCCAGAAGGGAGGGAGGGAGAGTTCCAGGTCCCAGAGGGATGAAACAAGCCTGAATGTATCTGCTACCTTATTGCATCGTACTTCCTCCCTACACCGTCCCCTGCTATAAAAGATCCTAACACACCTGTACACTACGAGACAGCACCTTGTCAGCAATTTGGGCTGAGAAGGCTCACTTGAGACACAGCCAGCCAGAAGAACAGACACAGAGATGTGGGCTGGCTTAGACATCTTTATTCTCAGCTGCTGAGCTCGTCACCTTACCTGCCCGGCCACTAAGCCAGCCCTATCTGTTTGGCTTTACAGATGCTCACGCCTGCAGCCAGTCCTCATACAATCCAGCCTTACAGTAAACACATACAGTAGTGGCTACGAGCAAGGGTTAACCTTTGTTATATAAGTCATTCACATGGAGCCCCCCAGGTGTGCCTGCACTAGAATCTTGCTGACTGAGGACTTATAGGTCACTAGAAATACACACACATACACACCACACACACACACACACACACACACACACACACACACCAGCCTGAAGTATAGTGTACCCAAATTGGACTTTATTTTTCCCCACAGATGCTGATTTGTGCAATGGGGCTGCTCCATCTCCTCAGAGATAGCTTTGAATAATTCCTTTTTTCTTCCCTGTATTTTAGGGAAGGGTCTACAGGGTGTTCAGGGTCTCACTGCTACATTGGTCTCATAGTGATCTGCCTATTTACAACCTCCCAAGAGCTGGGGATTACAGGCACACCACCACGCCCAGTCTCAATCGCTGGCTCAGCATACCAGAGGTGGGGAACATGGCAGGCCGGGAGATCGAATCCCGGGCCCTTGCACCTGCTTGCAGGAACTTTAATCTGCTGAGTCCTTTTTGTTTCTAAATATCGCCCCCCCACCCACATGGCCTCCTTTGATTTCATCAGCAAAAAGCAAATAAATCTCAAGACAGACATGACCAAAGTGGCTGGTAACGTATCATGCCCAGAAGTAGGGACATGGAATCAAAGGATTTATTCTCTAATTTCAAGATAATATTGTTGTCCCTGTTGAGTGTTGGACTTACTTGGGACCTAACGTCCCTTTCTTCTTTCCAGTTCCTCGCTTTGGAATAGGAATGACTCTCCATGTTTGTCCCACCATTGCGCTTTGGAAATAAATAATATGTCTACTTTAAAGAGGCACAACTGAAAAGAATATGTTTGAAAATAAATAAATCATGCTTTGAATCACATCTATATTTACTTAAATGACACTCTGGGCTTTAGACTTCAGAGCCAGCTGGAATAGCTTGACATCAGAGCTCTGAGGGTAAAATCAATGTCTTTTGTTAATGATAATGTCTTGTGTACTAGGGGAACAGAGACAGAGTGATCTGGTGGAGACAAACCCCTCAAAACCCATTTGAAATGTAATGGTTGAGGGCCAGCCAAATACAGTGGATTAAAGTGCCGAAAGCAGGGGCAGGGGCTGAGGGTTTGATCCCTGGGCCATGCTAGCAGGGCTCACCAAAGTGGCAATTGAGACAGGGTGTGGTGATGCGTGCTTGTAATCCTAGCTCTTGGGAGGCTATAAATAGGCAGATCACTAGGAGTCCGATCTAGTAGTGAGACCCTGAACACCCTGTAGACCCTTCCTTCCCTAAAATACAAAAAACAAAAAAGTGATTGTGATCATGTTGATGTTAAGAGTAGGAACTTTTCAGAAGTGCAGATAGGCAGAGATCTCAGGAAAGAGTTCAGAGCATTATCACAAGAATGGATTAGTGATCACATGAGTGTGACCCTGTTGGAAAGAATGAGTTCGGCCTGATGGAGATAAAATAGCACGTAAGTGAGTGTATGTGAGGAGTCAGCTCCTTGCTTTTGAACTTTCCAGCCTTTAATGCCAGGGGGCCAATACATTTCTCTTGTTCATAATTTATCTGGTCTGTGTTATTTATTCTCCTGTAGCCACAGAAAATGGACCAAAGCCAAGGTAGTAAAGAGGTAAAAGGTCTAAGCTTTTAAAATCTTTCTGATACTTCCTCCACTTATTTTGAGACAATGCCTTAAGTGTTAAGTGAGGAGCGAGAATAAATCTTCGTAATACTTGCCCTGAAATGAGTCTGATGCCAGTATAAGCGATTGGGTGCTGCAGGGACATCAAAGTACAATGCAAAAATCAGGTCGTTATTCCACAAAGTCAAAGAAAAATGAAATGAAACATCAAACTGGAAATTAAGGAATCAAGAAACAGGAATTTAGTAACCATGAGAGGGATGCTGTTGTAGAATATTTCAGACTTCTTCCAAGACTTTTTAAAAACTAATTTCTCAATTTGAAAAAGAAAATCCCTATTAAATTTGTTATAGCTTAGCAATGTAAAGACCACTATAGATAGGTGAATCAGTAATGTATTATAAAAAAGAATATTTTAGTTAATATTTTAGCTTCTTGAGTATTAGAAAAAACTTTCAAATAAAAAAAGTAAAAGGCTAAATAAAATCCAATGGAGATAAGTTGAATTTAGAAGTTTTATTATTTAAAATTATAAGTATATAGATGAACATGAAAATAAGTATAGATACGTGTGTTCATGAATTAGAATACTTACACATATTTCCTACTTCTGTCTGATGAAAGAATCTAGAAGCAGTGACACATCAGTAACAAAGCAAGTATAACAAGAGCTTAAACATATCTGGACCTCTGTGCATATACGGGTCTGGACATATATATCTAACAGAGGGAAACTTATTTTTTAGTAATTTTATTGAGAAACAAATAGCAATGAGACAGTTTCAAAATTGATTAGTAGGACAGTTTCAATACTTAATACATTGCATATTGTTGTCTTAGTGGTTATTCATTGTACAAGATGCAGACCTTATATCCTGTTTACAAACACTATTAGAACAAATCTTTCTATTCATTGAATTAAGAGAATGTATCTGTATATCTATCCTAACTATTTTGAATATACAGATACAAAATAATTGTTTATTTGTATTCCCTTTTTTATTTAGTTTTGTCAGAGAAA
>NW_004524841.1:1264916-1276266 GCF_000260255.1 Octodon degus
TCCTATCTGAATACATGCATAATTATCTATATGTCTAAATCTCTCTAAGCATCTATCTATGTAATATCTCAGGAATGCATCATATACCTGTTGTATAGTCATAAAGAATGCAGAAAAAAATTTTTGAGGCACTGTCTTGCCATATAGTTTGGGCTTCTGTTGAACTCACTATGGAGCCCAGGTTGGCCTCAGACTTACTATAATCCTCCTGCTTTTGCCTCTGAAATTCTGGGGTTACAGATGTGTACCACCATGCCTGGTGCCAGAGAGACAAATATTAAGAAGATAAATAACATGTATTTTCAGAATTTTATCATTGTGATAATCATATGGACAAAGTGCCATAAGACAGTAGCCTGACTCACTTGATGGAAAGGGTGGTCTCTCTATCCATTACTCAGCTATAAGAAAAGATAAACTTGAGGTCTTTATAGGTAAATGGATGCAATAGAGATCATACTCATAAGCAAAATAAGTCAGACCCATGTGTGTAAACATTGCATTATGTTCCTAGTGTGAGAACCTGAAAGAGTAAATGAAATCTGAAAGGTACAATAGATACCCTTAAAGGGTAAGAAATTGCTCAGAAAGAAGGGACAATTGGGATGGGAGAAAGGAGAAAAGAAAGAAAAATGGAAGGGAAAAAGAAATATATATGTATACACTGAGGATAGCTTGGATAATTGTACTAATGATTTCTGCTGGTCTCTTGAAAAGAGGTTGATGTTTAAATTTTTCTCTCTCCCCTTCTTAATTTTTTTATAATTTTTGATCAGTTTTGCATGCTTATATCTGGTAATCTCAACAACTAATTTGAAGACAACAATAGGCAATATAATAGCCATTGTTGAATTACTATCATTTTGTTTAGTGAAATTTTATATTGTTTCTCTTATTTTTTTTTTACTATTTTTCTCACTTTAAAAAATAATGGGGGGGGCTGGTGAGATGGCTCAGTGGTCTAAAGCACCTACTTGGAACAAGCTTGGCAAAGCACAGGGACCACGGTTCAATCCCCCAGCACCACATGCCAGCCAGCCCCGCCCCCTGGTGGGCTGAGCTGGCCACACACACACACACACACACAAATAAATAAAAAATAATAATAATAATGGGGGGCCAGGGAGATGGATCAGTAAAATAAGTGCTTCCGTGGCAAGCACAAGGGTCTGAATTCAATCCCTGGTTCCCTCCCCATAAAAAAAAAAAAAAAAAAGAGGTAAATAAATTAGTAACATGATTAGAGTTAACAAACGTGTCCTGTTTAACTCTAAAGGAGGTGAATGAGTAAGCCATTCTGATGCTCAGGCAGGGGATCCACACATTAGAACCACTAATGGTTCTAATATAGCATCCCAGAAAGAAAGTTTATACCATGTTGGACAAATAGTAAAATAGAGAAGAAGGCAAAGGGGTGCATTGAAATTCAGGAGTAGGCATAAATAACTTTGTGAGATATTCATAATTTTGATTTTACTTTAAAAATTCTAAGACTCAAAATAATCAAGTTAACATTTTTGCAATTTAGTACATGCAGATAGGAGTGAACATTTTACTTCTACCAATGTAAAAATCACTCTTTTTTCACTTACAGAAATATTTCACTTTGGGGATTAAATTTCAAGCATCAAACTTGAACAGGAGTGTATAAAATATTTTGAAATTTGTATTACATAACAATTAATCCCCACTCCATTCCTGAACTGAAACTAAAGCAGTTTATTTTCACATAATTTTTATGAACCCAGAAATAATTTTTTTTGGGAAATGGACATAAATGTGCTCTGGTAAAGAAAATTAATACAACAGTCTGGGACATAATCTATTGATAATGTCAGACACTGATTTTTTTATTTAAAAGAGAAAAAAAATTAACTGAGTCTTTCCAGAAAGCTCTTCATTGTATCTTACTTTCATGGGAGCTGTTGGTATGACTTTTAACCCCCTAATAGGCTATTTCTGATCATTGTTCTTTAATAACACCTTCATTGTTCATGGTTCTCCAAGAGCAGTAGCTATTAACAAATTAATGTGTTCAGTTACTTTGTTGCCATTTGTACCTTGCTTCATGAGCTGATTTTGGAAAGGCTATGATAAATGGCTACTTCTTTTCTTCATTAGGTTATCACCGAATTCACTGTCTCCTGGTTTCAAGGATGATTGCAGAAATATGAACATAAAACAGTACTTTCTCATTATACCTGGAAGCAGTAGGAGTATAGTATTTATAATCTCATTATCTCAATGGATAGTTGTAGCTGTGCATATGCTCTCATTATCTCTACTGGGGATTGTAATGATATATATAGTCTCATTTTCTGTGCTGTGGAATTGGAGAGTTACATTGAAAACTGAGTGTTCTGCATTGTAATATGAGGTGGGAGGGTAACTGGCTGAAATTGCATCCAGCTTTTTTGTTTCATTAGTGTTTTCATATATCTTTGATATTTGCTTCTTAAATTTTTACAATTAAATAATTTTAGTACTAGTAGAGAATTAGGAAAACAGAATGAAAGAACAGAGTGAAGAAAACAATAGTTAAGATATGGCCACCTATCCTTTTAGTCGCTGACATGCTTCCCACTGACTCCACCCTCACCCTAGATTATCATGCAGGTGTAAAAGAAGGGAGAAAACATAAAAAGTCACAAAAAAACCCACCATACTTCAGTTTTGAACTTTCTATTCTCATTTTATTCCAGTAGAAATAAGCTTTCCTAATGAAATATTATGGAAAATACTTTTTGCTTATAGTGAATAGTTCAAAATGAAAACATTTGGTTATAAACACTATCCAATATGTCACAAAATGTCATAGTTTCAGAATAGTGAGAGGTCCAGAGAGAGGAATAAAGAAAAACACAGTTCACAAATCTTTTTTTTAAGAGAAAAAAGATAAATAATGAAACAATTTTTTTATGTATTTAGTACAGGGTCTTCAGGGTCTCACTACACAGATCAGACACATAGTGATCCTCCTGTATTCAGCCTTCCAAGCACTGGGATTACAGGTGCATACTGCCACGCCCAGTCTCAATCTCCCTCTCAGCGTGCCCTGGGGGCAGGGCTGGCAGGGCACACCCAATGAATTTGAAACAGGTTAACAGGATAGTTACATTAGTTGCTATATTGCACATTGTTTTCTTTGTAGTAAACAGTGTAAGACACAATGGAAGACACAAATCTTCTAATTCATGTTTTCAAATAAACTCCACCAAAATAAAAATAGGCAGAGGCAAAGACTTAGTCCTTATAAGCTATGTACTGGTACATACATCCAAGTAATTTATGAATGTATTGTACAGTCAAATCTGTTAAAAGACCTCCATTGATTCTAATTTTTGTTGGAAATTTAATAGTTACTTAAGCTCATAGTTTTAAATAAGGAAGTACATACAGAAATACACACAATTCCAGTGTTACTGATTAGCTTCAACTCTCTAGCCTTGGATATAATTACATATTATTTTTAATGCTTACACTAAATTCTGTGACCTTCACTCACTCATATTAATAAGATAGTCAAATTATTTCTCTTGGAAATTCTCATGTCATGTTTATGCACATAAAAAAACAAAGAATCTAAACCTTTTACGGATTTATGGCAAACAAGCCTGGAGAATAACTACTTTAGCTGCTTATTCTTATATGTTTCCTTATATGGATTTTGTTGTTGAAATTTTTATTTTCTGCATTTAAGACAGTATCTACAGGGTCTATAGGGTCTCACTACCCAAATCAGACTCATAGCAATTTTCCTGTTTTCAGTCTCCCAAAAAGGCTCACTTTTTGTTTCTATGGAGGAGCTGTAGTCTTTTCCTTCAGCCTGGACATCCTCTCCTGGCTTCCACTTCAGACCCTTCAGCCTCCTGATGTAGACTTCCAGGGGACACTGAGCTCCGGGCCTTCAGCTGGATACTTCAGATCTCCAGCTTTTGTACTTTTCTATGCCTGACTCTACAGGCAGCTCCTGCAAGCCAATCTTGTAAATGTTTATGTACTTGCATGGCTTGCATTAAATCTGTTTATGTCATTACTGCTGACTGATACACACTGCTATAACAAAATTCTTGGATAATTCATAAAGTAAATAGATCTTCAAACACCTTGCCATGAGTGCTTGATGAAGGATCCCTGACTACAGCATGACGTGGTTCAGAAAGAGCAAGATATGACACGTACAAAAGAGAAAGTACGTGGCAGAAAGAAATAAGAGACTTGGAGTGGTCAGACCCACTCATGTACCAACCAGTTTCTTAGGAACTAATCTACTCCTTGGGACCTGCATTAATCCTTTCATGAAGATGTACCTGATTCAATCACTACACGCTGGGACCCACCTCTTAATGAAGATACAACTTTAATAGAGCACTAAGAAAGTAAGTCTCTCTGTGAGTTTTGGAAGGAATAAATAGCATTCAAGGAAAACTTTTTCCCCCTCACCCCTAAAATTCCTTTCTCATAATGCAGAACAAACTTATCACATTCCAATAATCCTCAAAGTCTTAATTTTCCCAGTATGTCTGAAAAGCCCTAAGTCACAATTTCTATCTGAGAAAAGGCAAATTCCTTTCAGCTGTGATTATATTAAAAACACACCTGCTCCCACGATACAGTGGCTGGGTTTCCTATCTTGCTCCAAGTATCACAAAAGAGAAGGATAGTCAAGTAGAAAGGACCGGATGCCCCAAAGTAAAACTGAAACCCGGAAGGAAAGATGGTAAATCCTAAAGATGAAGAATAACCTTCCTCACCTCCACTGTCATATCTTCTTGACACTTGGACAGGGACTGGGACCCCAAGGCTATTCTAAATCCAATCAACACCACAGCTGCCTAGGGGGTTTCTGTGCACTGATGCCCATAGCTTTTTCCACGATGGCACAGCACTCTAACATAAGTATAGTTTTGAGGTCTAGAAAGTTGAGGTCTTATGCTCATGGTGCCATTAGACATTTTAGTGGAGAATCTCTGCAGCAGTCCCATACCTGCACTGGCTTCTGTCCAACCTCCAAAGATTTCGTTGAACCTTTGTAGAAGTCACCATGGCCCCTCCGCTCTTGTGTCCTGCTTTCTTCCAGTGCTACCACCCTTGATGGCATTCCTTGATCCTGTTGGAGCGCTGCTACTAGCACACTTGGCCTTCTATGGTCCATTGCAGAAATGGAGCATTGCATCAAGTGTGCGAGGACAGTCTCAGAGCAACTGGGGGCTGCAACACAGTGGAGAGTGCCCGGGATCTGTCTCCTTACTTTCCTGACTGTATAGTTCTGTGAGGGAAGAAGCAGCCTTGTGAGTTTCTGAGATGCCCCCTAAACTGCTTTCAAATTCTCCTTCTGTATGGCATCTTGCCTCATTCAATGTACAATAATCCCTTCAATAATAGTAGCTTAGCTGAACTGTCATCCAGTTCCCCTGAACACACTTTTTGTTCACTCTTTGGGTGGCCAAGTTGCAAGTTTCCTGTTTGTTTCCCTTTGCCTCTAAATACCACTATGGATCTCCTCGCAAGCAGCCAGTAGCACACATCCAATGCTTTCTGTATTTTACCTTAAACATTCTTTTGATAAATATCTAGGATATTGCATTTAAATTCAAGTCTTCCTTGAAGTCCTAGAGTGTGGACACAGTGCACCCAAAATCTTCATAAATATTTGAAAAGAGTGGCCTTTTCTCCAGTTCCCACAAAGATATTTCTTATCTCTCTCTGAAACCTCATCAGCAGGGCCTTTCCTGCCCACATTTCCATCAGTATTCTGGCCACAAGCATGTAATCAATCTCTAAGAATTGCCATTTCTGCTCTAGTCTTTTCATCTTCTGAAAACACACCAGAATCACCCACAACAATGCTTGTATAGTAATAATTGGCTTTTTACCCCAAACTCCTCTAATCTCTTCCCTTTACCCAGTTCCAAAGTTCCTTCCACATTCTCAAATATGACTATAGCAATAATCTCTCTACTCTGGAACATTTTCTGTTGTAATGAAATAGGCAATACTGGGTAATGTGCAAAGAGATTTATTTGGCTCTTGGAAGGCTAAATAACACAGTGCTGGTATTTGGCTAGAGGTCTCTGGTTGTGTGACAATGTGGCCAAAATCAGAAGGAGAAGTGGATATCTATAAGAAGAGATCTTATAGCAAGAAGAACAAAAAGATTTGAGCCATGCTAGACTATTTTTACAACAAATACTACTGTGGGAACTGACCTATTCCATAGGACAAGCTTTAATCTTTTCATGTGGACACTCATAACTTCATATTTTTTACTAAGGTCGACCTTGTAAATATCCCACTATCTTAAGATTATCACACTGGGAAGTGACAGTTCAACATGAGTTTTGACAGGGTCAAAATACATCCAAACCGAAGCACTGTGCCACTGAGACTCTGTCAAAATCAGCTCAAGAATTCATTTGCAACCAATACCGCTTTCAATACTAATCACCCCGCTTTCATCCACTGAACCTAGTCACACACAAGTACTCAGACTTAATGTTGGGCTAGATTTATTCCAATTATATCCATGATAACCCTTCCTTTCAAGGCCACCAGATTTCATTTCTGACCAGCCCCTCACTAGAGTGTGTCTAATAATGTCAAACTTCATTAAAGAACTTGATTGACTCTAGTTGTTCCTCCTAGTGGACTCCTACTTAATCTTTTGAAACATTTTGGGGACATGAGCAAGTGTTATGAGGGGTACCTTTCATTAAATAAGCTTCATTTCCCAGAGGAGTTTCAAACTCATACCAAAAGTGAGCAGAAAGTACTGAGATTTTTATACACCCTTTTCTGACACACATGCATAGCATTATAAACATTTCCCCCAATGTTGAACATTTCCCCTTTGAATGGTATATCTGTTACAGTTGATAGCCTGTATTAACACATTATTATCTGTCAGGGTATATGGTTTATATTATAGTACATCCTTGATGTCATATATTATAAAGTTCCATAAAAATATATAATGACATGTATCTACCATTATATTATATCATTATATTATATAATACTTATTTTAGTATATATTATAAATTATATACGATTACTATATCTATTGCTACATACATCCTCATTTACACTTTTGGGTAGATGCTATATTTTAACACCTTTTAATAAATACCAAGGAATGAAGACATTGAGCAGAATATGTTTAGCTTTGAAAGAAAGCACCAAACTGTTCCCCAAAGTAACTGTTTCATTTGATATTTCTATTCCAAAAATGAGATTTACTATTGCTTCACATACTGGCCAATGTGTGGTTTGTGGCATTCTGGATTTGGGCACTCTACTGTGTAGCTAAAGAAAAACAGCCTTGATGCTAGCAATATTTCTAATAGTAAGCTGTGGGTTTTACGCAGTTTGCAATTCTCTCATTTTCTGGATACCAGCTGCTTGACCTACAATTCTCACAGAAACTATAGCAAAGGGCTCAGTTCCATTAAACTAAGCCCGCTCACTACAGATCCCAGCCTGAAGTAGTGAGTCTCAGGTTACACACACTTCTCTCTGAGCTGGCTACCAATTGGGTTTCCTACAACCACCTCTTGAAGCTACATAGTTTGCCACGGAAGACCAAAAATCTCAGGGAAACACTTCATTAGTATCTACTGGTTTGTTGTGAAGATACTATAAAGGATACAAATTAACAACAAATGAAGATGTCCACAGGGGAAGGTACAAAGAAAGGTATAGAGGTCCCATACCATCCTCAGGAGCCATGACCGAAGCTTGGCAAACCCAATTCTTCAGAGTTTATAATGGATTCTCCATTGTGTAGATATGATTAAACTCGTCATTGGTGATGTAATCCAATCTCCAGCTACTTATCTCTTTCCCTAGAATTGGGGTGGGGCTGAAGGCTCTTTGACCATCAACTAATACTAGTTTCCAAAAAAATTATGAAACTTTCTTCATCTCATTATTAGTGACCTTTGTGTTCCTTTCCCTGTCTGTGCACCCGATTTGTCATGGTTTGTGTGACCTTTAATAGTAACTTGACTGAATTAAGACATACTATCAGATTACTGAAGCACAGTTCTCAGTGTGTCTATTGAACATTTCAGTGATGATTGACATGTAGGCTAAGGAATCAGTGGAGGGAAGACTCACCCAGATCGTGAGTAGCACCCACAACAGTCTTGTAGCCCGGGTGGGACAAAAGGGAGATAAGGAAGCTGACACATTTCTCTGAGAACCCCAGTCTCTCCACCAGGTGTGTCTTTTGCTGCCATCATCTACAGACATCCGAGTCTAAGCTTTTTAGCATTCTGCTTCAGATCCATACCAACGATTCTTCCAGGTTTTGGTCTTGGGCTTCTGCCACCTCCTTGAGGTCCTTCCTCTGTGGATTGTAGCTTCTTGGACTGAGCAGCTGCTGAAGGCTGCTGCTGTCTAGTGCACAGATGGCCCCCCTGGTGTCCCTGCTGCTGCTGCTCCTGGAAGCTGACCAAGAGGTCCCCTTGCACAATTATATACTGATTCTGCACCCCGAGAGAACCCTAACCAATGCAACTCCGCATCTTGAAACCTAATCTACTTATTTCAAGTTCGTTTCTTTGGAGATTCACTATTACTGTTATTACTTTTGGTTGTTATGTTTTATGACTTGCCTTTGTATTTATAAGACAAATTGACTTTTTATTCTTTTCTCCACTTTTTAATTCTGTCTATTAAGACTACAGTAGGCATACCAAATAAGATTAGATTTTTTGTCTTTTTTTTCTATAGCAAGCAGATTATTTTTATGGGATAAGAAAAAATTATTTGTAACTGATATAATTAAGTGTAATTTCAAATATTTCAATGGTTATGAATCTATTGTAAATTTTTGTCCTTAAAAATTAGTACATTTTCTCTGAATAATTATCTGTCATTTTTTCCAAATATATTTTAATACAAATTTTCATAATATTTTGCCCATGTATAATTACCACTTATTTCTAATATTGTTCTTTCATGAGCAAATTTGACAAAGTATTCACTATTTAAATTCTTTAAATAAGAGTTTCCTGGTCACTTCAGGTATCAGGAAAATATTTCTTTGTTTTTATTTCACTACTGATGCTTTTGCATTATACCCTACATTCTGATTTATGTGTTTTATCATTTATTAATTATTTAGATGAGAACACTTAGGTCATTCAACTATGATTTGTTCTTTCTAGTATATGCACTTAAGGTTATACACAGTAGTTAAAAATTCTGTTCTATTACACCACATAGTATTTAATACATTTTCTTTATCTTTCAACTCTAAACATATTACTCATTTCTATTTTCTTCATTTCTTTAACATAGCACTAATTTTCACTTGGTTTAATTTTCCAATTTACAACACAAAGAGAATTTATGCTACATTTATATTACAGATTGAATATTTTCATATACTGTGGTCTTTGCTTTTCATTGATATTTTATCATATCTTAGTATTCCCTGAGATTTCATTATGACGATATATGTTTAATTTTATGTGCTTAAAACACATTTCTATTACTTGGACACAAGAGGCTAAGTATATGCACTAGATAAAATTTGTTAAATGTATTTGTCAAGTATTCCACATTATTACGAGTATTTTACCTGTGTAATTGATGTATTACACACACACACACACATCTCACATATGCTTATATAGACATGATTACAATTCCTTTTACAAAGCTTCTCTTTTTATACTCTTTACTTCTTGGCAGTGCTGGGGATCAAACCTGAGAACTTTTGCCGGCTGAGCAAGGATTCTACCACTGAGCTACAATCCCAACCTACTTTCGTTTGTTTGTTAAAGACAAGGCATAGCTACATTGTCCAGACTGACTCTAAATGCTTTAGTCTTTGAAGAAACTGGGGTTACAGGCAAACAATGGGGCCAGTTTTGGTGCATATTCATTTTGAAATTTTTATTCTACCAATGTACAGGGACTATCTATCTGCTCAGGTTAGACACTACTACAAAACCACTGCCCTAAAGTTTAATAGCTTAAAACAACTTTTCACTTGGTTCATCAACTTGTCATTTTGGATGAACTCAATGGAAAAGGCTAGTTTCTGTCCATGTATCATCACCTTGATTCCTTGAAGACTGGAAGATTGACCTTCCCAGCGATTCACACATATGGTCACTGTATTTAGTGTGGTCTTCAGGCTGCAGGCTGGATACCTGGGCTGCTTTACATAGAGACATATTCCAAGGGCAGCTGGACCAGAAAGAGAGCAGCAGGCCAAAGCTGCACCACCTTTCTGAACAGCAATGTCACACCCTTCTACTGTATTCTATTTCCTCATGGTGGCACTAAGTCTGCCCAGACCTGATGGGTGGGGAAATAATATCCGGTGTCCCTGTCAGGTCACAAGCAATGATTCAAAAGGGCTTTTGAGAAGATATTCATTGTCATATTAGTTTTGGAAAATACAACGTGTCACCCATTCTATGTAGTGACATTAAGTTTAATATTTTTTTCTTCCTTTCTCTTTCTATTTTTTTCATCCTTATATCTATCTTGAAGTATTAATTCAAAGGGATAACTAGTCACTGTGTTTTGATTTTCTAGGTAAAACATTTTTAAGATCCTTAACTGCCAACTATTTTGAAAATCAAATCCAGGATTTGTATCATACACCTTGCAAGTATAGCGAAACTACAGTATCAAAACATGTATTATGGGATGTACATTTATTTCTAGTCTGTATATTTTTTATTTTTTTAAAGTGTGCTTAGTATACAGTCTACAGGGTCTCAGTACACAGATCAGACTCATAGTGATCCTCATGTTTCAGGCTTCTGAAGCACTGGGATTACAGGTGTATGTCACCACACCCTGTCTCAGTTGTCTTCTCAGCGCGCCCCAGGGCAAGACCAGCACAGCCAGGCCGGGGATTAAACCCAGCTGGGGATAGAACCAGGCCGGAGATTGAACCTGAACCTAAGCAGGTGCTTTAATCCGCTGAGCTATCTGGCTGACCCTCTAGTCTGTTTTTTAAATTTATTATATTCTGTGGTTTGAATGTGTCTCCCAAGTTCTCTATGTTAGAAAATCTGATCCCCAGTGCAATAGTATTGTGAGGGCTGGCAAGAGAATAGGTGGGCCCCTGGGGAGTTCTTAGAAGGGCATCCCCCTCCCTGGCCCTTTCCTTCTCTCTCTGCTTCTGGGCTCCCATATCAGGAGAAGCTTTCCTCTACCAAGGCCCATCCACCATGACAATGTCTGCCTTGGAGCTGGCAAACAGGCTGAGACTGTGCCAAAATAGACCTCTCCTCCTTTAAGCTGTGTAAGCTTGGTGTTGTGCCTTAGTGACAAGAAAGTGATTAAGACAGCCTCTCTGACTTTGTCTGTCTGTCTGTCT